>NC_048599.1:7918077-8218077 GCF_003668045.3 Cricetulus griseus | reverse complement strand
CAAGTCAACTAACCAATCACATACATAATGTTGCTGCATTGTATTAGCTTTGGCACAACGTAGCTGTTTCATGTTTAATTTACATATCAGTGACTTATGCTCATCAGCATATCATTTTAAAAAGAACATTTCAACCAAATGTAAAATAATTGGCAGGCTTTGTTAGACTTTAAATACTAATGTATTAGGAATGTACATATGTGTGACTTTTGCCACTGCCATTGTTCCTTTATTGAGACATTCCTGACCATGAAAGAGTTGGACCAGAAGGAGCTTGGGAATTAATTTCTAATGCTGTCCTGGTTTATTTCTGTTGCTGTGATAAAATATCCCGACCCCCCAAAAAATTAGGAAAGGAAGGACTTTTTAGCCCCAGTGCAATGCTGAGTTCCCTAATGTGGGAAAGTCAAGACAAGAACTTCCCACAGCTAGCCAGGTCATGTGTACAATGAGCAGGAGCAGACAGAAAATGATGCATGCATACTTGTTTGTGTTTATCTACCTAGGGAATGGTGCCATCTTCAATGGGCTGGCTCTTCCCACATTGGTTAATTAAGGTGATTCCCCATTGACATGATTACCGTGTGACCCACTGGAAAACAATCCCTCACTGAGACTACTCCTAGGAGATTCTAGGTAGTGTCATGTTGACAAATTTAACCATCACATGTTCCTAATGGCAAATGAGTCAATGGAGGGAGTGTCCTATTTTGAATATCCACCAACAGTACATGAAGCCACCTAGCTTATTTTATTGATAACCAAGTGGCAAATGCTGAAAGAGAAGAGAAAACTGTGTTAGGCAACACAAACACACATGTCAGTAGTTTATAGATTATTTCCCATGATCCTCTGAATACATTGCTGTTTGAAATTGTCCAGGAAAGGATGGAATAATGGCATGGTGACAAAATAAACTACAAAAGTCCAACATGAATCTAAAGCTTCTGTTAGAGAAGAAAAACATGGTGTTAGCAGACGTTCTGTGGGCCACATCTCTGCCTCAAATATTTCTTTCATGTACTTTCCCAAGACCATGATCAAGGTGTCTGGAGGGATGTAGCTTTGTCCTTGGGCTTTAGGGAATCACTAATTTCAATTCCATTTTGTTGTTGGACGAATTCAGCCGAGGCATGTATAGCACTGAGGGCTTCCTTCCATTTCCTCCCTGGCTTAGCCAGGAGCTGTTCTAGGATTCCAGAGGCTGCCATATTGCTCGGCTCATGGCTTACCATTTCTGTTTTGTTTCTGTGTCAAAGCCACATCTGGAGTGCTCCTCTCCCTTTCTTCTCCTCAACTCTGCGTGACTGCCCTCTCATTCTGCCTTGTCAGGCTCAGGTGATTATGTGGGACCCACACAGATAATTGAGATTGTGCTATCTGAATCCAGGGGTGGGAGACTGGCTTTCATGTGAACGTCCATTTTGAGCATTGCTGGGTGTCTCCTGACCAATTTTAAAAAGGGCACAAGCACTAAGTATCACAGACTATTTTGTAATTTTCAAAAATATTAAATCAGGGCCAATGAGCTGGTTTAGAGGGTAAAAACACTTTGCTATAAGAGTCTGATGACCTGAGTCCAAGTCCCAAAGCCACATAAAAAGACAGAGATGATGGCACACATCTGCAATCTTAGCAATCAGACAGCAAAATGGGGGATGGTGACAATAGACTCACCTGGAAGCTAATAGGACAAACAGCCCGAATGATGGGTGACACTGTAAGCAGACCTTGTCTCAACAAAGTAGAAGGAGAAAACAGACTCCCAAAGTTGTCCTCTAACCTCCCCCTCTCCCCCCCTCTCTCTCTTCCTCTTTCTCTCTCCCTCCCTCTCTCTGTCTCTGTCTCTCCTCTCTCTTACTCTGTGTCTCCCTACATTGCATATACTACTAATAAACAATATAATCAAAGACTAGCTAACTCAAAGTTCACTGGGGATGAGGTGCCCTGGGTCTCCCGGGCATTTTTCTGCAAATGGTTTAGAAAAACAAGATTAGGAAACATACTTTTATTGTCATCATTTAAAAAAGTAGGTATTGAGTGCCCATCATGTGTAAAACTCTGTTCCATGGACTAAAGAAATTTAAGAAATAATCTTATCATATATGTTATATTAATGTGTGTGGGTTGGATACCAAGAATAATGCATAAATGGATATATTTGTATTACATAGGGCCATGCATGTTATAAGTCAGAAGATGAATCTGAAGATATAAGCTGTAATTTTAAATGAAATGGTCAGCAGAGAGCTCATTGAGAATATGAATATTTGAGCAGAAAATTGAGAGAGGGGAGGGCTGAACACCTAGGGGGAAAGAAATACAAACAGAGCTGTAGGAAGACACCATAACCATGCCTCCTAAGGGCTGGCTACGGGTGTGGCTGACCACACCTGTCAAGGCGTGGTCAAGGTGAGGTCAGAATGACGCAGCATGGGCTCTTAAGCGACCATGAGCACATGGAACTCTCTCTTAACCTCTGAGCCATCTCTCTTTTTTTCTTACTCAAAATCATTTTATTTAATGAAAATGATAACTGATGAGAAGTTAGTTCTGAAAACTTCACAGTTGAAACCTGGGCTACATAAGAAAGCACTATATAGTTTCTTCTGATAAGCTGAGGCAGGACAGGGTATGTGGTGTCTCTTCAGGGCTCTCTTTGGTCTCATTGAGTATGCTGGCAAGAGAAGCATCTGTTTCAGGGGCCATGTCCTTCAACACATCTGGGACCTTTCCATCTTTTTCCACATTTTCAGGAAGTTCTACTTAATATCCTTTGTGAACTAATTCTAGCCCAGTATCAAGTTTCTTCCCATTACTGGTATCATATAAATGGATTTTTGGCCAAGTTGAGATTCTAGTCTGGACATAGCTAGAGATCTTGGCCACCAATAGCTTCGAGTCAGCAAAGTGAATAAGTCTCTCAAACTCATCTAGAGCTTCCTCTTCCCATTGTTTACCTGAAGGGGCAATTTGAACCAGACTGCATTCTATTGCTTGAAAGGGAAGGCTCAGGAAGTCACTCCTGAGAGCCCTGAGATCCTTCAGTGGGCAATCTCCATTATTTCCAAAGTCCACAAAATAGACGTCCAAGTTCCCATTTTCCAGGGTACCAAGAGTCTGGGCTCAATACCAGGAACCATCTGCAGAATAACGTGCTGCTACAATGTCTCCTACATGCACAGTCAAGTCTTCAGGCAGACTATTTTCATAGTGCTGGGTCATCTCAATGAGAAGTTGATCCAACTGGAGACTGTGGGAGCCAATGATTTGGATCCAGAAGTGGTTAGGGTGTTCATAAGCAGAAATGTAGATGTCTAGGTACTCATTCTTATGGAAACTGAAGTCAGGACTCAGAACTTCAATCATGGGCGTCTCTGGACTGTTCATGCCATGTCATTCTGATCTCACCTAGACCACACCTTGATAGGCGTGGTCAGGCACACCTCTAGCCAGCCCTTAGGAGGCCTGGTTACCGTGTCTCCCTACACTGAGTCCCCATGTTTTTTAACCTATAGCCACTCAGTGTTCGGCTGTTAAAAGCCATAGGGGCTTTTAAATGGCAACAAGGAATACTGTGGAAACAATAGTGTAATTCAATCAGAAGAAGCTAGTGTGTCTTGTGATATGAGGAAATAAACACTCATTTGTACTCATTGGCATGTGTATTCAAATAGATTCCTCATTCTCCAAGAACTGTCAGGAAAAGTTATTTACGCTGCTGCTCTCTTCACAAATGTATTCAATGATCCCATTCCTCCTATAGCTTCCAGAGAGACTTGTGCCCCAGGGAAGCAGGGGGTGGCAGCTAAGTAGCTAGGAAGCAAATAATAATAGCTTCTTGCTTCCCTTTGGTTGAACGCAAACTACGCCATTCTCTGTTGCAGAAATGGACAGCTTCCTGGCAGGTGTATTCATTTTGGTTTGGACGTGTTTCGTTGTGGAGAGGTGAGATGGGATAAGAAGACAGAGTCACAGAAGAAGAGACAATTTGAACTTAGTGGAATTTGCAATTTCCGTATTTGAGAAATATGTAGCATGGGGAGCAAGTAAAGAGGCTCCAGAAACGACCCCGTAAATCAGTGCTGTAGAAAGAATACTCCTGTCTGCATTTGTTCCCCCAGCAAGCTATTGGCTAACACTGATTCCACAATGCTCTCTCCTTATTTCCTCTGCTGGGAGTTCAAGGTTTGTGTGGAAGTTTCAGGTCTATATTCTGGCTACTGAGCAAATTACACTGGTGGGGTAGGTGGAACTAGGAAGACAATTCATCCACTTACAAAACATTGTGCTCTGTACAAAAAGCAATTCATTCATCTGTTCAAGGCAGAAGATATTGTCCTTAGCAGCAGAAATACCACATACATACACACACACATACACACATACATTCACATACACAGATACGCATACTCACATACACACACACCATATACTCACACACATGCTCTTACACACACACACCACACACATGCACACACACCCACACTCGCTCATACACACTCACATACAAACACATACTCATGCACACACACTGACACATATGTACACACATGAACACACATGAACACACATGTAAACACATGCACACACATATGCAGACACACATACACACACTCACCCACATATACTCACATATACAGATACACATACTCGCATACATACACATACACAACACACACACACACACACACACACACACACACACACACATACTCACATTCACACACACAAGAGGCATAAACAGGTTATATATTTATTACTTTCCTTAAAACACACTGATGTGTTGTGTGTCCCTGTAGACACTAAGGCTATTAACATCCTGTGGCTTTGGCTCTCGGCCCTGATTTTCTAGCTCACAATCAAAGATGGCTGATCGAGTTCTGATCAGAGTATTTGTAGGCCTGCAGTTCATATTCCCGTGAAACATCTGGGTGATACACAGAACTTCCACTTGTATACACTCTCTCTGGACTGAGTGACATGGTTTTCAAGTCTATAACAATTACTAATTAAGAAGGTTATGGGTAAGGATGAGTGGGGTACTGGCACTTGGGTGTGGGACTCGGTAGAGTCCCCAAAATGTGGAGAATATATTGATGTTTGACGCTTGCAACACACCGTGACAATGGGACTAGTTTGTGTAAACAATGCTGTTTATGCTGTAAGTAATCAATCATGAAGATGGCATGTGCCTGGTTGCAGACTCCAAGCCAAACTCCAGGCTTACAGGCTTAAACAACTTCCTCTGGTTGTACATACTTCACATAGGTGGCCTTAGTTCATGCTTAAGAATAACACGTGTACCATGCAACTCTATGGGAGAACATTAAAATATACCCTTGTGCGATGGTTTGAATGAGAAGCATTCTCCATAGGCTCACATATTTGAACACTTGGTCCCCAGTTGCTAGAATTGTCTGGGCAGGTTATTGAATCTTTAGGATACAGAGCCTTGCTAGAAAAAGAAAGTAACCGAGGGTGGGCTTTGAGCATTTTATAGCCTTGTGCCATCCTTCTCTCTCACTCTCTTCTTCCTTGGTATGGATAAAAATGTGGCCATCCAGCTTTCTGTCCTTGTGGCCATGTCTTCCCCACTGTCATGGACTCCTTCTGGCACCATAAGTCAAAAACAAATACACTTTGTTTCTGAATTCACTGTGGTCCTGGTATTTTATCACAGCAACAGAGAAGTAATTTTTACAGTTCTGACTTTTCAACTTTGCCAAGTTCACCTGTTCCCTATCCATCTTCTTGTTTCCAAGTCCTGAGGACAGCCCCAGAGCTAATATGCATTTCAGCTTATGGGGCCTCCTAGCAGCTTAGAAAGTTATGATGCTTATTATATCACTCACGTCATATAGATGAGGATCTGAGAACTCTGAGAAATTGAATACTTTCCTGTTGCTCCACTTTGCTTCTCTGATGCCGTGATAAACACCGTGAGTAAAATCACCTTGGGAAGGAAAGGGTTTATTTTATCTTAAAAGTTACAGCCCATCATCCAGGGAAGCCAAGGCAGGGGACTCAAGCAGAGTTGAAAGAGGAACTCTGCTTACTGGCTTGCTTCCCCTGGGTTGCCAAGTTTCCTTTGTCTACAGCATCTAGTAAACAGATCAGGCCCATCTGCCTAGGGATGGTGGTATTTCCCCAAGTATGCTGGGCCCTCCTCAACCAGTTAGCAGTTAAGAAAGTACCTTGCAGACATGGTCATGGTCAATCTGTTCTAGGAAGTTCTGTATTTCAGGTTCCCTCTTTTCAGGTGACTCTAGGTTTGTACCAAGTTGTTAGTTAAAGCATACTATCACATGTGTACAAGATGCATGTGACTTGAGCTATTTTATGGGACCAGGAAAGCTGCCATTCTAAATACAGAGCGATTTGAGTAGGTATGTGTCCATTTTTGACAAGGTTGACAAGGTTGATTAAGCAGATTACAGTGTTAGGCTGGGTTAGTTTGAAAGTTCTCTGTTACTCCTTACCGAGCTTACACACACACACACACACACACACACACACACACACACACACACAGAGAACTCTCTTGTTTTGATTTTTTATTGGTTCTTTGTGGATTCCACACCATGAATCCCGATCCCACTCATCTACCCATCCCCTCACTTCCACCCTCTTCCCATCAAAACAAAACAAAATTTAAAAGTATAGCCCAAAACAAAACAAAAATAATAAAAAACAAACAAAACAGAAAAGAAGAAAAAAGTCTCAGTGTGGGATCTGTAGTGTGGTCCAGGGAGTCACGCAGTCTACTCCTTAGTCTTACATCTTTACTTGAAAGTGTTCATTGCACTGGATTGTTGGCCTGGCTCAATGCCTCTGGCTTTTTCTGTTCTGTCAATACAGGGCCCTGGCTGGGATTCTTCCTGGATATCCTGCTGCTGTCCTGTGTCATGGAGATCCTGCAGGCAGGACTTTTTGTTTCACTGGAATGCAAGGAAAAGTCATAGTGTGTCACAGTATCCAAACTGAAAGCAGAGCTTCTGGAAGCTCCCGTGAGCCATAAGTCAATGATCAATTTGAATAACCTAGAAGCCATTTGTTCCCATATGCCTATGTGCCCCCTCTTTATAAAGGTCTTGTCGGTGACAGGAACATATCACACAGTCCAGTATCCATGGGCAATGAGACGCAAACAGATGGTGACAGGAAACACTGCATGTCATCACCAGTCAGTTTTTAGCCAACTATCATTAATAAGTCTCAGGAAGATTTATGTAGAGAATAATGAGATGGCACTGGCCACTAAGATCTTATCATTCTCTCTCTTCAAACCTCATTTTCCCTCATGAAATGGGATATGTAAGAAAGACATTTTATGATTCTTTCTAATCCTTTCATATTTGATGTGCTCAAAGACTAGGTCTTTCATATAGTGCTCGCTCTCTCTTTTCATCAGATCCATTATATTCCTATCACTTATACTTTATAGGTACTCATTTTTACTGTAATCTTTGCTTTGCAAGCTCTAAAACTTAATTCCAAACTTAGATCACTAAATTGAAGGAATCGATATCCTTAACAATTTTTATTATTCGAAGAGACTCACGTTAGACTGACTGTAATTGAATTGTGGCATTATGAATTTAATTAATTTATGTACGTAGGTAAACAGAGAAAAGGAACTACAATTAAAAATCATAGTAGAAACACCAAGTTCAACATTTCCTACAATGTGTAAGATGCAAAGACCATGTGGGCAGTGGCAATCTGTGATCAGGCCCCAATGGCTAGGTATAAATGGCTACAGCCCTGACATGGTCAATTCTCCGAGGGCATATGGTTTGCAGTAGGCTTTGCTATTTTTCTTTTGGTTTTGTGTATTTGCTTTTGCTTTTTATGAGAGAGGATCTCACAATGTACCCCAGAACCCTTTAAACTCATGTTTGTCCTGGTTCTGCATCCCAAGTTCTGGAAGTGAAAAAATGAAGCACCATGATTGCCTTGGGGTTCACTGTCGATACCAGTTTCTCTCAGGTCAGTCAGGAAAGCTGATATCAGTGTTCGACACCCAGATTCACATCAGCTCTTTACCATAAGTGTGATGTCTGAGCAGTAGGCTACTCACTGCTGTATGTCACAGTGAACCTATCATTGAAGTACCAAATAATGGTCTATCTTCCTTCAGATGGCACTGGGAGACAAAACTTCAGCACAGGGGTGTGTCAATCATCATTTAACACTGCATTCTGAAAGCTGCGTATTAACTGAATTTCAAGTTCCAGGATTTAACCTCACAGTATTTTATAGTGAGTATGTATTCCTAGTTACTATGAATACTTTTATTTGTGTGCATGTATGCTTGTGTGCGTGCATGCTAGTGTGTGTCTCTGTCCGTGTCCACGTCTGTGTGTGTGTGTGTGTGTGTGTGTGTGTGTGTGTGTGTGTGTGTGTACACATGCTAGTGATCTTGGGGGCTGTTCTTAGCCACCATCCTCCTTGTTGGTAGAGACAGAGTCTGTCGCTTGGAACTGGGCCTCTGAATAGTGTGCCAGTGTGACTCAGGGATTGTACATATTAATTCACCTCCATCCCTGGCTTTTTATGTTGAATCTGGCTTTCTCCAGCCTTCACGATTATTGTGAATGATGCTAGTCCCCCAATGCACATGGCATTCGGGTACAACCATACAGATAGCCTTTTCTCCAACAGGCCCTTTCAATGAGGTATTTCTTATTGAGCTTCCACAGGCTGCTTAGTTCAACAAATTAATAATCAGAAAGGCAGAAAAGGAAAACACGAGTGAATTTCATGCAGACGACAACAAAATCAGAGAATGCCAAGAGAAGGCACTGGCAGCAGGCTTTCTTCCTCAGACCTCACAGATGTGCGGAAATGCCACGCCTACCCTTTGAAAGGCTTGACATTTTCCCAGGTTGTAAGTAATTCAGTTAATAAAGCTGTAGGGAAATTGAACTTGTCAGTATGTTAAACATAATAACAACTGAGTGTGATTAATGCTGCCCTGTATGTGCATGGGTGTGGGGCCATCCATTGAAGCATTGGAAATCCCACCAGGAGCCCTGTCCCTCAAGAAAACTCCCTTCCTCAGCCGCCACTGGGGGCCAATAGCTCCTAAGATACTGAGGTCGTCCCCCATACATGCTAGAATTCTGACCGGACTGTTATTTTAAAAAGATGGAGACAAACCTTGCACCCTGGTAAGACACATGCATCTAAGCAACAGATGAACACGCCGCCTGATATGTTCTTTGCTTTTATAATCGGCTGTTCAGAGCCTTTCGTAATGAAAGATGCTGAGAAACAAAATTAAATTTCCTTTGCAGTGATGCGTGTGTGAAGCTTTGCATCGGGGCTTGAGCACAGTCAATTTCCTGGCACTGTCACTTCACATGAATTACCAGCTTCCTGTTAGCATCTTGCATTTGTTAGCCACCAGGAAGCACTGCAGTTTGTAATTACAGTGTTGACGAAGGAAGTCAAATGCAATGTGTGGCATGAGAAAGACTTCAGAAGGCTCACACATGTCTCCTCTGAGAAGACCAGTGTTCTGCTGTAATTTGAAGATCATCCAATATGGAGAATTGAACAGAAATTTCTGTAGCTGCCACTGTGGTTGTTCATGTGATGGCAAACTTGGTGGTTCATGATGGCTTTCCAGTCAGTAGCTTGAGAGTCAGTGTAGGGACTCGGGCATTCTGCTGGCCTGCCCCTGTCACCTGGCAGAATGCACTCAGGCAGTACCCTGGTCAGTCCAAGGTTCCATGACTACCAGTCTGCACAAAGGTGCAAAGGACCCCTTTAAAAGACAGACCCCCCCCCTGCCCACTTTCTTTCCTGTTGTTGCCCCGGGACAGACAGGGCTTTTCCTGTCTCCCTTTCCTCTTCTGTCCTCTCTGTCTCTGTCTCTTTACCTCGTTTCTCCCCTATCTTCCCTTTCTAATAAAACTTCTCACTTAAGCTCTGTCTGCCTGGCGTGTCTGTTCCCCTGCCTCGGTCACCCTTGCCTGTCATGGAATCCACCACCAAGGTTCCCCATGTGCTTTATCATATCAGAGAGAAAGACAGAAACAGAGCAAGACAGACAGGCAGAGAGCGAGCAGAAATCCTCATGGTCAATGTACTGAGATAAAAAGAATTCAGCAAAGCATTTCCAAGGAAAATCATGACTTCCAAAATCAAGTATTAACCAAAATATGGGGATAACCTAAGTGCGCGGACAGCTGAGCATGCAAATGTGTGTGTGTGCACACAGTAGACAAACTACTATTCAGCCTTAAGTGGAAGGAGATGCATAGAACAACATACAGCACTGTTAAGAAATTGTGGTGAATAAACTGGCCACAGACTATGTGGCTTCACATACAGTAGCTATGGATTTATAGTCAGAGGAGCCTGGTGCTGCTGAGGTCCAGTCTAAGTAAGAGATAGGAAGATACTGAATGACAAGATGAGCAAGTTCTGGACACCACTGTACTACAGTGTAGCTATGTCCATCAATAACGGATTCCTGGATTAAAACTCTAGGAAGGGCCGGGGGAGACAGCTGCCTTACAGGCACCAGACCTTAAGTTCCTTTCCTAGAACTCATGCAAAGAGGACAAGCAAGACTGCATGTGTTTGTAATCTCAACCCCAGGGAGTTAAAAAGGGTAGGTCCACTGGGGCTCTCTGGCCAGCCAGCCTGGCTTCCTGGGCAAGTCCTATGTCAGTGACAGATTCCATCTGCAGAGAAATGGTGGTCAGTGGCCTGTGAATCCAGCAGTTTTCTGTAGGCTCTGAACATACAGGTATATACATTCAAGTGCTCCCCAGCACACACATATGTGAACCTGCACCTGAGCACATGAACATACGCACAATTGATAATGGCTCTGCAGAGTGGTGGATTTCATGTTAAGCGTTCTAACCACGATACGATTAAATTTATAGGCATTGAAAAGAAATTAGCACATTACCTACTGCAGACTCCCACCAAGGAGCTAAAAAAAAAGTTTCGAAATACAAGTGGAGACATGGAAAATGAAAATTTGACTTTTGGCATGAGCGAGGCAGTTGGAACTGACAGTTTTCCTTTTAATGTAAGATAACAATCTAGGGACACAAATTATCTGCAATAGAAATATGGATGTGTGCACCATTAAGCCTGGTTTGTTTTGACCTCGCCTGACAAAATAAACAGCTCTGTTGTGAATAAGCCTTTCCCAGATGGAGATGGAAAACGCATTAAAGTGAACAAGTCACGGGAAAAAAATTACAAATGGAAGCTTTTGGGGCTACTTAACATTCAGAGTTTGAAAATAGCTGTTTTCAACTGTGATTGTCCCCGGTTGTCATCCCATCTTCACACTGCCCCCCCAGTCACCCCATCTTCACACTGCCCCTCCCAGTCATCCCATCTTCACACTGTCCCCCCAGTCACCCCATCTTCACACTGTCCCCCAGTCACCCCATCTTCACACTGTCTCCCCAGTCATCCCATCTTCACACTGTCCCCCCAGTCATCCCATCTTCACACTGTCTCCCCAGTCATCCCATCTTCACACTGTCCCGCAGTCACCCCATCTTCACACTGTCTCCCCAGTCATCCCATCTTCACACTGTCTCCCCAGTCATCCCATCTTCACACTGTCTCCCCAGTCATCCCATCTTCTCACTGTCCCCTCCTCCCAGTCATCCCATCTTCACACTGTCCCCCAGTCACCCCATCTTCACACTGCCCCTCCCAGTCACCCCATCTTCACACTGCCCCCTCCTCCCAGTCATCCCATCTTCACACTGTCCCCCAGTCACCCCATCTTCACACTGCCTCTCCCAGTCACCCCATCTTCACACTGCCCCCTCCTCCCAGCCATCCCATCTTCACACTGTCCCCTCCTCCCAGTCATCCCATCTTCACACTGCCCCCTCCCCCCAGTCACCCCATCTTCACACTGCCCCCCCAGTCACCCCATCTTCACACTGTCCCCCCAGTCATCCCATCTTCACACTGCCCCTCCCAGTCACCCCATCTTCACACTGTCCCCTCCTCCCAGTCACCCCATCTTCACACTGTCCCCCCAGTCATCCCATCTTCACATTGTCCCCTCCAGTCACCCCATCTTCACACTGCCCCCCCAGTCACCCCATCTTCACATTGTCCTCCCAGTCACCCCATCTTCACACTGCCCCCCCAGTCACCCCATCTTCACACTGTCCCCAGTCATCCCATCTTCACACTGCCCCTCCCAGTCATCCCATCTTCACACTGCCCCTCCTCCCAGTCATCCCATCTTCACACTGTCCCCCAGTCATCCCATCTTCACACTGTCCCCTCCTCCCAGTCATCCCATCTTCACATTGTCCCCCCCAGTCACCCCATCTTCACACTGCCCCTCCCAGTCATCCCATCTTCACACTGTCCCCCCAGTCATCCCATCTTCACACTGTCCCCTCCTCCTAGTCATCCCATCTTCACACTGTCCCCTCCTCCCAGTCATCCCATCTTCACACTGTCCCCCAGTCACCCCATCTTCACACTGTC
Source organism: Cricetulus griseus (assembly GCF_003668045.3). Classification (NCBI taxonomy): domain Eukaryota; kingdom Metazoa; phylum Chordata; class Mammalia; order Rodentia; family Cricetidae; genus Cricetulus; species Cricetulus griseus. Next base: position 8,205,579 of record NC_048599.1, on the reverse strand, counting down.
CCCCCAGTCATCCCATCTTCACACTGCCCCTCCCAGTCATCCCATCTTCACACTGTCCCCAGCCATCCCATCTTCACACTGTCCCCCAGTCACCCCATCTTCACACTGCCCCTCCCAGTCACCCCATCTTCACACTGCCCCCTCCTCCCAGTCACCCCATCTTCACACTGTCCCCCCAGTCATCCCATCTTCACACTGTCCCCCCAGTCATCCCATCTTCACACTGCCCCTCCCAGTCATCCCATCTTCACACTGCCCCCTCCCAGTTACCCCATCTTCACACTGTCCCCCCAGTCATCCCATCTTCACACTGTCCCCCCAGTCACCCCATCTTCACACTGTCCCCCCAGTCATCCCATCTTCACACTGTCCCCTCCCCCCAGTCATCCCATCTTCACACTGTCCCCCCAGTCATCCCATCTTCACACTGTCCCCCCAGTCACCCCATCTTCACACTGTCCCCTCCTCCCAATCATCCCATCTTCACACTGCTTCACCCCAAGTCACCCCCCTATTTATAGTGTCCCCTCTTTTAGTCCCTGGTCATTTATTTTGTCTCCCACTCTTTACTGATTAAGGAAATGCTAGTTCTTTTTATTTTCCACCAAATACCCCATTTTCTATTTACTTATTTTACTGGCATCGAGTTGGTTTTTAATATCCACACTTCCTAGCTCCCAACTCTCAAAGACCTTGGTGCTGTACCCTGAGGGCTAGCAGCTGACCCAAGTTGGAACATCTGTTTTTGAACATTTGGCCCCATACAAGAAGTTTTTTTCTGCCTAGGTACATTGTAGTTAACCACGTTATCCAGGCTCAGGTTCTCTGATTCTGAGAAGAAATCCTTCTATTCACCAGTGACTGCCTATTGCATTGTTTTACATTTTAATTATTGGCTGTTGTCTGCCAGACAGCCTTCCCCCTACTTCAAGTAGTAACAGACCAAGTACTATTATTTTTTTCAATAAGTATCCATCTTCTTCTTAGTCTTGTGGTTTGGAAGGTAAGACAGGGTGCTAAAGTAAGATTTCCGTTTACACCTTTGCTTTATTATGGCATACCATTTAACCAGATACTACCTAGCCCAGGGGTCCCAGTTTCATCTGATGCCCTGACAAAACATCCTAACAAAAAGCCATACAAAGAAGAAGGGGTGGTTTTGGATTACAGGTTTCAGGCCATGATTGTGGGGAAGGTCAAGGCTGGAATTTAAAATATCATTATCAACAGGAGACAGGAGACAGCCAGCTTTAAGAGAGCTCTCTCATCTTTTGTCTGGTGGACAGTGCCTCCCATGATGAGCTGTGTCTTCCTGTGTCAGTTAACAATCAAGACAATCTCCCACAGATATTTCCACAGGCCAACTTGACCTAGATAATTCCTTGTTAAGACTCTCTCTCTGTCCAAATGAATCTAGATTGTGCCAATGTAGTCCGTTGAAGCTAACTGGCACCAAACACTTCTCTTGGCTCTGGAAGGATCATTGTCATGCACAAGAAGAAGCTCTTGCAGCAAGGATAATGCTAAAGGGTTGTGTATTTTTTGATTTATTAGAAGTGCAGTGCTGGGGGTTGGTGATGCCATTGATCCTCTGTATCCACATAGATCTAAGCCAACCAATGTTCTACTGGGTAGGTGTCGATGTCAATGCCTTTGCTTTGCCTGCCTATGCTCATTGAGAAACTTTCTATGTCTCAGAATGGCAAAGGTCCAGATTAGCTCATGCTGTACAGTTGTGTTGTAGCAAGGACCATCACAAAGGTTTCTAAGGGACTATATGTGACCCTTGGCTCTCAGATTTTCAGGGTCTCAACTGAATTCTCCTTCAGCTGAAGGAGGAAAGTTTCATTTTGACTTTTTTTCTGAGGCTAGGCTACTTCTTCCATCTTATAGAAAGCTTAGTGATGCAATAAATTTGGAACAAAATGTTTATACACATGTGTGTTTACACACATGCACATACACTTGCACACATTCATGATTTGGTTCATATAATTTGAACAGTCAGTAAGTTAAAATTTTGCAGGGTTAGCTGGCAGACTGGGGTCCCCAGGAGAAACTGGTCCAACTTGAGTCTAATCTGTGAGTGGAATTCTCTTCTTCCAGAATGGCTGTTTCCTTAAGGCTGCTGCCCACTGAAGGAATGAGGCCCAAGGGGATGAATGCTGTGTCCTGTTTGTGTTGATATAATGATCTCTTAGTTAGAAAGTTTATTTTTTATGTTACACTTAAAGTCTCATGGCCAGCTGTCTGCACTGCATTGAGTCTCAGGCAAGGCCAAGTATCATGGTGACAGAGGAGGAACAGACAGAGACAGGACAAGAGCCAGAACACAGCCCTCAAAGGCGTGGACCAGTGACTGAGTTCCTCCCACTAAGTTCCCAGTCTTAACATTCCACCTTCTAAAAGGGCTGCGAGCTGAGAAGCAAGCCTTCAACACACAGCTTTTGAGGACCAACCACATCCAAAGTATGCAGAGAGTAATCTTCACTCAACATGTATCTGCTCAATTACTCATCTTAACTATAAAAATACTTCCAGAGAAACATCTGATATAGTGCTAGCACAAACAGCTAGGTAAACTGGTCTAGACAAGTTGCTACAACATTAACTATCACAATAAATATGTTTAAAAAGTTAACATTGATACAAAGGAATAATATATGCATATATTATATATCTAGAACTAACATACATAAATTTCCATGTAATATATATATATATATATATATATATATATATATGCTATATGTCTATAGATACATTGAAATATATATGGATATTCTCATATGTATTGTATATGTGAAGTATTGTGTAGAGGCAAGTAAGACAAATACAAGTATCTTTTATCAGACACCAAGTGTACCAGTACCTTGAGCATCAACCACTCAGCTATGGTATTTTCAAGCTGAAGCAAAATGGATGAAGGTCATTAGAAATACAAAATTAAGCTCCAAACTGGAGTAGAGATTACTAGGTGATGTCCTTTTGTGACTCTGATGTCAAATATGAACCTCTGAGTATAGTATAGTACTCAGTTGTTTATTAATGACTCAGTTTTCCTTATTTGTTAAATCTCTTATCTCACAATGCCTTTCAGTCATATGTACCTTTAATTTCATGGTTTCATCTTTCCTGTCACTAGCTTTGACCTTTTATAACATTCTTCTAAAAATTGATATCTTCTTTCTTATTCTCTAAATCCTAATCAATGACTTGATAACTTTATTTCTGGGATTAATTTTAATTTCTATATTGCTTTTACTGACTTCACTTTTCAGTTTAAATATTTTAGGTTTTACCTCATATTTATTTTAATTTCTAATCTTCAACCTGCCCTTTCTTCTTAAACATCTCTCACTTGTATTTTTCATGCTACTCCACGTATTCCTTGGGTCCTATTTTTAAGTGCATTTCATCTTCATTGGTGACAGGAAATGAGTCTGGGACTCTGGGGATAGAAATTTCAGGTTCAGTTGCAAATAACAAGACATTTTTACCTTAAGTTACCTTAATATGCTTTCCACTCCCCCCATGACTCAGGGTGGACTTCCAACAAGTGGGGCAGCATGAGACTCTCCCACCTTTGCCCTCTTGGCCCTGACCTAGGTGAATTTGCTGAGCAGTGTTCCTTTGTAATTCCTCATACTCACTGCCCTTGGGTGGCTCCTTTGACCAGTTCAGTCAAGTGAACTAAGAAACAGGCTAAGATCCCTCCCATCCTTAGATGAAATATTGTGGAAGTTTGGACCCTGGACCATTCAGTGGGACCACACACATCACATGCTTTGTGGTATCATAGGGATGGGTTAAATGAACCTGAAAGAAGCAATCCATGTACATTGTTGGAATCCACAGGTACCCAGAGTCCCAGAACTCAGGATTCCAGTGAAGCAATGAAATTTGGAATTCTCGGCCAGTGTTTGTGAATAAGAACCTATGTTGGTCTTTTCTGACATAAAGGAAAATAAATACAGTAAAGAAGGCAGTAGTGCTTTTGTGTTGTTCAAAAGGAAAAGAAGGGGTGTGGAGATGGCTCAATGGAGCGGTCAGAACTCTAGGGTCTGTCTAAGGTGGGATAATACCGGTTCATGGGAGGAGAGACAGAGACAGGAGATCTCTGGGCAAGCTGGCTAGCTAAAAGCAGAATCAGTGAGCTCTGGGTTTGGTGAGAGACTTTGCCTCAACAGATTATGGATCACAATTAAGGATGACACTAAGCATTCTCCTCTGATCTATATATACACAGGTACCCCACATATGCAAACATGTACACAAACACCACATGCGTGTACACAGAAAAGATAGGAGATTTGTGAAAATTTTAGAGGCAGTATGGTGAAGGAATTGAGAGTATGGACTCTGGTCCCTAATCACCCAGCTGTGTGATAGGGGTCAGGGGTCAGGGGTCAGGGGTCAGGGAGCTGTGAGCACCTCAAGCTGCATGGCTTTTTGTACTTTTTAAACTTCCTTTTTATTTATTCTTTGAGTTTTTCACATCATGCATCTCAATCCCATTCATCTCTCTTCCCTTTGTATCACTCTCTGCACCTGAAACCTCTCCCTGCAATAAAATAAAACTTAAGAGAAACAAAGAAGGGAAATTCAGCCTTGTCATGGAAGCTGCAGTGTGACACAGCGAGTTAGGCAGTAAAACCTTCTATCCATGCATCTTTACTTCACATGTTCGTTGCGGTGAGTCATTGCTCTGGTTTGAGGCCTCTGGTTTCTGCTACACCTTCAATGCAGGGCCCTCACGGGAACTCCTCTTGGTTATCCTGTGGCTGACCTGTGTCATGGAGATCCTGCAGCTTTGGGACTATAGGACTGGCCCCTTCGTGTGCTCCAGCATTGACAGATGGGCTGGATGTTGTGGTAGGATAGCTCGTAACCCTGGTTCTGGGCCTGGGTAGTTGCAGTTTTGGTCTGCCAGCCAGTTCTCCCTTGTCCTCACCACCATGGTGAGCTCCCCAGCATTACCCTGGCTAGTTCACCACTTGCAGGGATGACCAAGGGACAGAGCCAGGTCTCTGGCTTTCATGTCCTTAGGGTTGGCTCTTACACACCTACTCCATCAGGGCCAGCTCTACTGTGTTGCCCGGGAGAGGGGCAGGGGTTACTCTCTTGAGTGTTGTAGCTGGTAAGGGACAAGGTTCCCGCTCCTGTGACCTAGGGCCAGCTCTCCCACCTGCCACAGGACAAGATGGGTGACAGACGGGGGGCGGTGGCCAGATGTCCCATGCTTACTTTCTCTGGGCCAGTTCACCTGCACCCTAGGCATGAGAGTCAGCTCTACTGTGCTGCCCAGGCAAGGTTCAGAGCCTACTTTCAGGAGTGCTGTATCTGGTAAGGGGGAGCTTCCTTGCCCTCATCACCACATGGCAGATGAGGGAGTATGTGGCTAGCCATCCCACTCTCATACCCTCAGGGCCTGCTCACCTGTGCCCCTGTCAACAGCATAAGCTCTGCCGGTGCTGCCCAGATGAGGTTCCGAGCCCGCTTTCCTGAGTGTTGCGTCTGGTAAAGGTGGTGGTGGGGTCAGCTCCTTTGCCAGCTGGAGATGCTAGGAGTGAGGGGTTGGGGCATCTTTTCTTTACTCCCACTACAGATGAGGGGGGTGGTACCAGCTATGCCCCTCACATGTCCTCAGGCTGGCTCATCCACGCCCATCTACAGGGTCATCTCTTCTGTGGTGCCCAGGTGGGACACAGGACACATTCTCCTAAGTGCTGCAGCTGGTGAGGGGTTGGGTCAGGTTCTCCACCAGCTGTGGGTGGTAAGGGGTGAAGGGTAGCATCTTTCCCTTGCCACATGGCAGGAGCAATCTGCTTTCCATTCTCACACCTTCAGGGCCGGCTCCTCCTTGCCCCTGCAAACAAGGTCGGCTCTATTGTGCTGCCCAGGTGAGGTGTGGGACCCTCTCTCCTTACTGCTTCTTCAGCCAGTGAGGGGGGGCAAGGCCAACTCTGTACAGCCCTATCCTCTCAGAGTTCTGTGGAGACTTGGGCTGCTTCAGGGTGATGAACCCAGACATGGCCCATGAAGCCACCAACCTCAGCCTGTTCCCTGCCCCGCCCCTCTCTCTCTCTTCCCCCTCTCTCCCTCCCTCCACCCTCTTTCACACTAACTGTGCATCTGTCTGGCTTCTCATGTAGGTCTTGTTATCCTACTCAGTCTATCAGGTCCCCACGCAGGCAGGACCCAGTTCTAAGAATCATAGCATTGCCCAACTGCCTAGTGCCAGAGGTGCAGGCAGGGTCATGGGTGGACTTCTTCCAGTCCCAGGTCTAAAGACCTGGGCGGGGCTGTGCTTGTCTTCTGTGATCTGCCAGGCTTATGGCTTTTTTATTTTACTTAGCTTCTCTGTACCTTAACTCACTCATATATAAAGTGGGAATACTGACACAATTATTCTGAAGAAAAAATGAGTCATAGTATGTAAAATGATTAACATGTCCCTAATAATCATGTAAATATGTTACTGAATTATTATAATTCTATAATTCACATATAACTATAAACTTAGGAGCCATCTCTAGCTTTTGAAGAACAGGGATTTTTTTTTTAGCCAATGCTTTAAATTACTTTAAAATTATTCCTTTAAGATTTAATTGGAAAATAATTTGATTTCTCTTTAAAAAGCCTTTTAATAATCTATAAAATATTAATGTGGTATTTTATTTATTTGATTGTGTTGGAAGAGCTAGCTGCAGGCTCAGGAAGTTTCACTCAGGGCTTGTGTGCATGAGTTTGTGTCAACACACACACACACACACACACACACACACACACACACACACACACACAGAGTGAGTGTCATTAGATCAGCCTCCTCTGGAATATAAGTACTAACACAAAAGAGTTTGACTCCAGAACTTAATTTGCCTATGGATTTTCCGCTAATGGCTCAAAATCCTTTAATGAGGAGTGCATACTGGGCTGCATCACACATATTTGTGCTAGGGGATAATTAGATTCATAAATAAGTAATTAAAGTAGTGATGGGCTATGAATTAATGTGTACCGTAAGCGTGCTGGAATGCAGCTGTCTTCTGAGAAGTGACAACCCAGGGGTGGGCCACTACTAGGATGTGATCCTCCTGGGCCTACTAAAAATACAAAAAGCCTCAAAAGGGATCTACAGAGGAGTGGGGAAGGGCTGAGTCTTGCAAGCATGAGGACCTGAATTTGATCCAGAACTCTCATAAGAAGCCAGACCCCTGTGAAGTTGGTTCTCTCCTTCCACCTTTACAGGGGTTTAGGGGCTAGAAGGTTCGTTTGAAAGTTACCCACTACACCAGTCCACATAGGCAAAACTGAAAGAACTTAGACATTTTGTGAATGGAAGTTTCTGTTCTGCCTCGTCCCATAGCCCATTTAGTCCCAAATAAACACACAGAGGTTTATGTGAATTATAAACTGTTTGGCCTACTGTTCAGGTTTCTTATTGGCTAGCTCTCTCAATCATTTATCCATAACTATTAATCTCCATGCAGTCTTGGCTTACCGAAGAATGCCCAGACATCCTACCTTCCCGGTAGCTACATGGCATCTCTAGTGACTCACTCTCTGTGTTCCTCTTCCCAGACTTCTCCTACATGTAGAAAACCTAACTAACATAAATATAAGTTTTGAATATTATAGGTGACTATCTATAATCTGTATTTAATTATACATTGCATTTCAAATGATCTGTATTAACACAATACCTAAACAAGAGGAGAAATATACATATCACAAAATTGACCTTAAATTTCTATCAATAAACCAAAATCCATACCAATGCAAAATATTCCTTTCTATACGTTATTCCATTTTTTAAAAGAAGGAAATTGACTGTGATCATTAACCATTTATAACCAGCCCCATTTAAATGAAAACAAACATTTACAAAACAATATTTGGGAATGTGGGCATAGTTCTCTCCAAACTGCTTCCTGTTGTTTGGTAGTACTGCATCCCAAGGGGACCCTGAGAAAACTCAGAAACCTGGCCAAATCCTGGCTGTAGTAGTCTGAGATTCTGTATCATGTCTGCTGTTTTGGATGTTGGATCACCTGAGCCACTGCTTCAGGGGGTCTTGCTTGATCAAACCATTATTAGTCTGGAAGGAATCCACAGCTTTTTGTCTTCTGTGGAAACGAAAGCAAAACCTCTTTTCTAAAGTAAGATGTCCTTAGACTTAAAATTTGAAGTCAAGGCATTTTCAAAATACATAGGTTGGATTAATCCAGCAGCATTTATAATCAAATCTCTGTTAGCAGTTGTTGCTCTTTCCTCAGCAATCAAATAATTTAAAGACAACACAGTAACATACAGTATCCAGACTCTGTGTATTTTCCACCTTTGCATGGCTTTTCTATTATTCTGTTTCTTTTATTTTTAAATGCTGATTTTTTTTGAGACAGGGTTTCTCTGTGTAATAGCTTTGATTGTCCTGGAATTCACTCGGCACACCAGGCTGACCTTGAACTCACAGAGATCCACCTGCCTCTGCTGCCTGAGTGCTGGGATTAGAGGCGTTCAACACACACCCAACTACTCTCTTTCTTTTTTAAGAAAGAGATTGACAAGAAACATATATTCACAGCATACAGAAGGACATCTGCCATCAAAAGTTGTGTTTAGATATTTATTTATCTGTGTATGTCTTTAACAACAATTGCTAAAGAAGAGGAGGACATGGATTTGAGAAGGGGGACTTGGGAAGGTAGGGGAAAGGAAAGAAAGGACATATGTTGGAATTATATTTTAATCAAATAAAAATAAGTTAAGTGATCTGCAGGTGGGGAGCCAGGCCTGGTGATTTCTATTTATAATCTCAGCCTTCAAGGCAGAGACAGGCAGATTCTGGGGGCTCACTGGCCAACCAGTCTAGCTTATGTGGTGAGTTCCAGGCTATAGGAAATTCTGTCTCAGAAATGTAAAACAAAACATCAAAAAACTGGAAGAAACCTAAGTAGCACACTTCAAGCTACTCTCTCTCTCTCTCTCTCTCTCTCTCTCTCTCTCTCTCTCTCTCTCTCTCTCTCCACACACACACAACACACACACACACACACACAGACACACACACAGACACACACACAGACACACACACACAGACACACACACACATACACACACACACACACACACACACACACACACACACACACACACAGGACTCAGTAACTATGTATGGTAGAAACAGTACCTTGCACACATAATGTTCTCTGATAATTTTCACTCCACTGTCTGTTCTCTGTTGCTGCTTTTCCCACTGTCACTGAACCTCTTCTTCCCAATTTTTTTCTGAATTTGTCTGAGATATGGACAGCCTTGGGACTGGAGAGACTTGCCTGAGATATGGACAGCCTTGGGACTGAAGAGACTTGCCTGTGGGGTGTTACCACCCAAGGGGGATGTGTCAGCCTGAGCCTTAGAGGCAGAGGTGGGGGGAGGCATTTCATTTGAACAGTTATTGGCTTTCACCATGGCAACTCTTCTTGGGTTTTGAGGACTGGAACTAGAGACTGAAAAGCATTCTCATGCCTCATGCCAGCTCGGAACAGCTGCTGGTGGGCGGCTATCTGGAGTGCGCCTAAAGGGAGTAAGAAGCTGGGGGTCAGCACACAGAGGGTTGCAATCAACTAACCTTAGGATGGGTGTTTCTGCACTGCACTGCTTTTGGCCGGCTCAGCCTGGAGCTGCATTTGGGAAAGATGAGGATTGCCTTTGTCCAGCTCTGAAATAAAACTCATAGGTCTGGATAATTGGAATGTCAGGTTTTCAGTAGATTCTCTCTCTCTCTCTCTCTCTCTCTCTCTCTCTCTCTCTCTCTCTCTCTGTGTGTGTGTGTGTGTGTGTGTGTGTGTGCACGCGCGCACGCGCGCACGCGCGCACATCTGTGCTTTTGTTGGAGAAGCCAGAGGTCAACATCTGGTATCTTCATTTTCTTTGAAGCAGTCTCTCACTAAGCCTAGAGATCACTGATTAGCTAGACTGAATGGCCAGCAGAACCAAAGCTCCTCCCTTTTCCACCTCTACATACTGGGGTTACAGGGCATGCCGTATATGCCCTGATTTTTGAATGAGATATGGGAATACAACTCAGGTCCTCCTGCCTGTTCAGCAAGCACTTTACCCACCAAGACATCCTTCCACCCCATTAAGCTAGTCTACTGCAAATACTGTGACATATTCTGACCAGGGTACAATCTTAGTGCCAGGGGCACATATTCAGTCCTCTTTCCTGTCAACATCCCTGCTATCCAATAAGCACTTTTTTATTTCTTCTTGATCTTAGTACCCTGACCTCATAGGACTTACAGAACACATGTCTTTATTTATCTGATACCCATCAGATAACAATGGTAGGGCCTGGAGGGAGGACCCACTTTGGACAAAGACTTATCAAGAAAATAGCTCCTATGTTGAAATTGGAGTGTGGGTAAAAATTTGCCAGCTAGAGTCTGGCATTCGGAAGACTTTCAAGCCCCATGGCACATTATATGCAAACATCAGTGGGAAGGAAAGGTTTTGTAGGTCAGGGTACAGTGAGAGAAGGAAGGATGCCACAGCGCTGTGGACGGGTAGGAAGAGACAGGCGGAGCTCAACTTGTTTGCTGTGCTACAGTTATGGAATGACACTGGGGAGCCATAAACATCCAGTCAAGAGCTGAAAGCGGCTGTGCTGTAGTCACTTTGATTGGGATGCTGGGAGGCAGATTGTTTAGTGGCTGCCCCTTCAGACAAAGTGTGAACTCGTAGCTTGTGAGGGTTCACACCCACCCCTTTGGGCTATAATTGATGACAGCAGAGAGGAGCTGAACTGCATGATGCTAGCTCCTCCCCGCTTTCCCAGATGACCCGGCTACCGGTGAGAATGCCTCTGGCTGTCACTGGTCTCTGCCTTCCTTTGAATAACCCCAGGTAACACATTCTCTAGTTTCCTTTTCTGTACTGAAAACTGTCAAAAACAAGGGAGTCTAATTTTCTACCCTTCAGGGAAATACAGCAGTGATGAGATGGGAGATTGCCCCATCTGGTGAAAATCCCACGATGCCACCTTCACTAAAGCAGTAACTGTCACCTAGTCAATTTCCAAAGCTTGCTAGAAGTCAAGCTCAGCATAAGTAGTAGGGTCACCAGATCTGAGGGAACATTTGCATGTGTTCAAATTGTCCCTCTCGTTGTGTATTTCAGTGTGATTTTCCTCCTAGTCACTGAGCTGTTCCCTGTGACCTGCAGGCCCGCTGCCAGTCGGTCCAACACTGACCATCTTAGAACTCCCATTTGAGCTGTTTTTATATGAAATGGGGGAAATAGCATCCAAGCCTAAGTCCCTGGACAGGGTTTGGCCTGCGTTTCATCAATGCAGCTTAATAACACTGGTAGACTTTGTTAAATGAGCATTATGTTAATTGAATCAGCAAGAAGCTATTGGGATGCTAAATTGCAATCATTTGTTCTTTGATCTAGACATAGGCTTTCTCAAGTAAGTTGGTTAGAGAATGGGACTTCTGTTGTTCACATCACCAGCATCTAGAAAAATCCATTTTTTCCCAACCCAGTGATGTTTAAACACATCTTAATTGTCCTGATTAAGAGAGTTTTGGCTCCATTTAGAGGGCTGAGCCATTCTGGGGAACAGTTCTGGCTGAACACAACCAGTCTCAATCAATGTGGTTTGGTGTCTTATTAACCAGTACTTCTCTCTCTTTTAACCTAAAAAGTAGCACAGCTGCATTATAAAATAGTTTGACAACTCAGAGATCCATCTCCTGAGATTGAAGACATCTCTCACCTTTCTGCCTCCTGTTTTGCCATGGTCAGTGATGTTAGCTAAAAGCGTTGTGACTCCTTCCAGAAGGTTCTGTGTATGTCCATTTCTGATGTTGGGTTGTGCTCTGCTTCAGGGAAGGTGTCACACACTGTGAAAGAAGTTGCAAGCTCCTTTAGGGTCCTTTTGTAAGGGAATTAATCCCACAGAGAGGCGTAAAACGTGTACAATTTGAAAACAGCAAATATAAATAATTTTAAATAAGGTCTTCCATCCTTTTCTTTGTTCAGGTTTAAAATCATCATGGGTGTGGGAGTGGTCCCTCTTTTTCCCCACAGTCCACTGGCCAGTGGGCCATTAGGACACAGGGGGCAGAAGCAACAAGAGTGGGTTTGTCTAGCCTGTGAGCCCGACAAAAATAGCCTTCCAGGAGACTGCTTCAGTGAGACAGCTCAACTTTATTCCAGAGGGGACATATCAGGGGACATATGAAGGAGGATGGGGCAGTGGCTGGGGCAACACCCTATTTGCATTTGGCAGCAGGCTCCTACCACAAGGCTGGAGCACAATGTCTGGTTACCCTGTATGGCAGCACAGCCCTATCTAGCTAGAGCACCACACCTCATTACCATATGTGACAGCAGGAGGAGGGCACTTGCAAGGGGCTGTGCCAAAAATTGCTCTGAGATGGGTCAGGCATCCCATCTCAGGGACAGTCTCCAAGGAAGGTCAAGTAGAGAGCAGGAAGCCCTTGCAAGCTGGGGAAGGGGGTGGGCCTTTATATTGCCTTGAGCTCTGAGATTGGGTAGACTGCTGCAATCTCTGACCAGCAGGGCTTCTCAACAGGTGTGTGACATCTTTACACCCTAGCTTTGAAATATCTGCAAATACTTTTAGCTAGGTAACATGCCCACTTATATGCACATGGACCCAAAGTCCATGTGCCTTTCATCTTTATCTCCTCATTCCTCCATATAACAAAAGGCTTTGCAGTGGCCAATGTGAAATGAAGCAAATGAAATACACAGATATGTGTTGGGGGATTGTATTGTGTTTTATGCATGAACGTGCCAACTGAACCTGTACCTGTATTAACAAATAGCCATGAGAAAGAAGCCAGTAATAAGACTTTCAGTCTTATTTTGATTTTACTGACAGGGATTCACTATACTTCCATATATCTGTGTCTCCATATAGCTCAGGATGGCCACAAATTCCCACTTCCCCTGCCCAAGCCTTCTCAGCGTGGCATTTACAGGCATATGCCACTGTGCCTTGCTCATAGTAATCATTTCTAATTATATGAGTGTGTGTTCTACAAGGGGGATTTGTTCCTATATGTCTTTCTACATAACAAGTAACTCCAGGGCTTCTGTTCCTGAAGCAAGTCATAAATACTTTAAACATGAAAGCTCCAGCGGTCAGATAAAAAGACAGACTTACAACATCCCTGAGATCTGCTTTTATGTAGCTGTAATCTCTGGGTGTGTGGTATTTATGCCAACTCTACTGTCTCAGAGCAAAAGTCAGTCATTCCACAGGCACTGAGAAGATAAGGTATGCCAGAAGCAACTACTCTGAAGGGCTCCAAATATTCCAGAACTTACTTTAGGAACAAATGCATGCAGCTGAGTGTGTAGGTGTGTGGGGCTAACTTATAAGACTTCTCTGGGTTAATGCCCAGGGAGAGAGGTGCTCCCTAAATACCAGATGACAGAGCTGACATGAACATCTCATACCCTGCAGGTAACAGGGTTGACATGAGCATCTCTCACCTAAAGCATACTGGTACCCACAGTAGTTAATCACAACTAAGATGAGCATCAGTGTCTCTGGGGAGAATGAGTTTTAAGACTAATATAGTCTAGCAGTGTGTAGGTGTGTTGTACATGCAGGACAGACTTCTCCTATTACTCTACCCTTGGTTCTGTGCTCAGTGAGCTTGTCTGTGATGTCTGAACTCACAATGAAGCATTCATAGTCATTATCTAAAGACATGCTGCCTCTCAAACCCTTCATTATGGCATGTTGAGCTTTGTTCTCTAATTAATTGATTAATTTACATCAATTTATTTATTTGTTTTGAGACAGAGTTTCATGCAACCCAGGTTGGACTCAAACTCACTATGTAGTAGCAGCTGTCCTCGAACCCAGGATTGTCTCTCCTCCAGCTCCCAAGTGCTGGGATTAGAGGCCTGTGCCACCTCAGTCAGCTTCTTCTGAGTCTGAGTTGGTGGCAGACATTAACAATAGAGCTCACACAGATATCTGCATATCTGGCCAGTCCTAAAAACCCGATAGCTGCTATGCCACTCATGAAGATGACAGTGGCAGAAAACCACACCCTATGGATGCGACATCTTCAGAATAAGCAGATAAGCGGGGATGGAAAATTGGTTAGTGGTTCCCAGAAGCTTCCAGAAGAAGGGGGAAGAGAAGGAAAGGGACCGCCCCTGGCAAAAGGTCTTCATAGTGTGTGTGTGTGGGGGGGGAGTGGTTGCAGACATGATCTATATTTAGGGTCTGACTGTGGTGTCACCACTCTACAAGGTACTAAAACCACTGACTTGTATCTAATGAAACAGGTGAATTTTATACTAAGGGAGCTGTTGCTCACTCGCGCTGTTGAAACAGAGAAAATGGAAAAAGGCCAGATGGGATGTCAGATATCAGCCACTCTACATTCCTGATGGCTAAAATGACTGGGCTTTTAGTAGGTTTTATGTTGTTGTTTTTTTGTTTTTGTTTTTGTTTTTTGTTTTTGTAATGGAATATGTGATTTCCTTTAGTCTGCCTTTCCCTCTTTCTTGATTAACTCATGAACCAGAGGCCAACTTCTAACTGCTGTTGTTTAAATCATTAACAAAATGCTGTTTGCCTTATGATGCAGCTAAGAAGAAATTCAACACTTCTCATTAACATCTCCAGAAAACAGGACGTTGGTTACAAGTAATGATGAGTCACTTATTCCATGACTAATGGCGAAACAGTGATGTTTCCTTCCAGTGCCTTCCAGCCTGCCTCAGTGACTGAAACTTGTGCCTCGTTCTTCTGAGAAAAAAGCAAACAAAAAGGAGAAAAGGAGAGTCATCACAGTGGTCATGGCCAGCATGTTGCCTGGGTAGCTAGAAGTCAGAATCAGTGGACCATAGGACCTCCTGGCATTCAGGCTGTGACCATATGCAACATTTTTGCCAAGTTCACTTTAGAGATGTGCCTCACTCTAGTAACCTGGCATAGGAAGGCCCTTGGATTGTGTGTGTGTGTGTGTGTGTGTGTGTGTGTGTGTGTGAGAGAGAGAGAGAGAGAGAGAGAGAGAGAGAGAGAGAGAGAGAGAGAGAGTGTGTATGTATGTGTCTGTGTAGGTGTGTGTGTGTGTGCATCTGTGAGTGTGTGTGTGTGTGTATGTATGTGTCTGTGTAGGTGTGTGTGTGTGTGTGAGAGAGAGAGAGAGAGAGTATATGTGTGTGTGTGTATGTGTGTGTGTGCATCTGTGAGTGTGTGTGTGTATGTATTTGTCTGTGTAGGTGTGTGTAGGTGTGTGTGTATGTATGTGTCTGTGTAGGTGTGTGTGTGTGTGTGTGTGCGTGCATCTGTGAGTGTGTGTGTGTGTGTGTGTGTGTGTGTGTGTATGTATGTGTCTGTGTAGGTGTGTGTGTGTCTGTGTGTGTGTGCGCGCGCGCATCTGTGAGTGAGTGTGTGTGTGTGTGTGTGTGTGTGTGTATGTGTCTGTGTAGGTGTGTGTGTGTGTGTGTGTGTGTGTGTGTGTGTGTGTGTATGTGTCTGTGTGTGTGTGCATCTGTGAGTGTGTGTGTATGTGTGTGTGTGTAACATCTTCTTCAATGCTTGTCCCTTGTTGTCTGTCTACCTTTGCCTTCCCAGGTTGGGCTTCTTCTGGCCTCTCTGGCTCAAATGCCTTCTTTTTCATACTTGTATATTTATAGTTTGCATACATGTTTTTTAAATGACCAATTGCAGATGGTAGCAAAACAGGTGGCCTGCTATGTACCCTGCATTAAACACAGTTCCTAGAGGAGATGATGAGCCCAGTTCTGAATCTTTGAATTACAGCATCTTTTAAAGGAACACATTGCTCTAAATCATGCTCATCTCAGCCTTAGAATCAAGAAAACTGTATTAGTTACAAATATTATTGTTTTATAGCTGAGAACTTTGTCAAGAGCTTGAACATAGAAGTCCTCTGCAGGATTTTATCATAGCAAACCTGGGAAAGAATGATACAGGCAGGTTCTAGATTCAAACTCCATGACACTGGTTCTGTGCCCAGCTCTCTGCTCCTCCCTGTGCCACAGTTCTCTCCTCTATGACTTATTCCATTTCTCCAGGACAGACTCAGCCTCTGTTCTTCTATTTCTTCAGTCTCTGTTTCTTCTCTGTTCTAGGTGTTACATGAAATGCCTTAGCCTGAGTTAGGAACCATCTTGGAAAGGACACTGAGGTCCAGTCCCCAAAGGCCTAGAGATCAGAGCTCTGCATAGTAAATGTTATGACTGAGGAGCTGCCCCACAGTTCCAAGGGTTGGTCAGCTGCGAGCTCCCTTGGAGAACAGAGGTGTCCTGAGACAGACACATGCCCCAAATACACTGATGGAAAGGAAAACTAAGCTAAAAAATCAACTATTTAGCATCAACTTCATGATGATGTCAAGGCAAGAAACTTGGAAACTGCGCAAAGTTGACCTCTGAATTCTTGTGGCTCAAGAATCTGAAAAAAGGAGGCTGTTAGCCTGAAAAAGGAGATATGTTAGCCTGAAGATTCCAAGAACTCATTTATTCTCAGTATTTGATGCTTCTTCATGTGAAAATGCTTATGATTTACAGCACAGCACCAAATTGTTTTTTACCTAAACATACTAACTCATGTCTAGTAAATATTAACATTCTCTCAGTCTCTCTCTATCCACACAGAATGGCATACACGCACACACACACACACACACACACACACACACACACACACACACACACACACGCACGCATGAATAACTTCCAAATAAAAAGAACTCGATCAATGAATTTAACATTAAGTAGTAGAATACAATGTAATTACTATGTATTTATATATTAATTATAGCATTGTTTATGAGAACAGTGAAACCCGTTATGTAATTTTTATCGGCACATGTTCATTGAACCCAGTATTGAGTGTCATATGGATAACTCTGTTTTAGTGTGTCCTGTATTTTGGCTGTATCACTTCTCCCATTAACTCTGAATTCCCTCCCCTCCCTTTCCCAATTCTAATCCTACTAGTCTTCTCCCTTTCACTTCCATTTCTTGTGTGCATGGGTGTGTATGTGGGATATATGTATATGTGTATATGCATGTGTATGTGTGTGTGTGTGTGTGTTACGATAAATGTTACAATAAATCTTTCTGCCAAAAGCCGCTGAGCCCCACTGCCACGTGTAAGCTTTATGCCAGCCGCCTGCCCAAGTTAGGCCCAAATGAATACACAGAGAGACTTGTATTAGTTACAATGCTGCTTGGCCAATGACTAGGATTCTCATCTGTTAGCTCAGTATCAATTATCATACATCTATATATTTTATAAGACTTATCTTATCGGACGCCTTATTGGCGTCCCTCCTAGCTGGTGGATCACATCGTGCCGCTGGAGCAGGAGCCGAGGGGAAAGAGAGCAACACTTCCTTTTTCCTGTTCTTAAATATGAGTCTCCTTGCTATGTCACTTCCTATCTGGAACACCACTTCTCTACTACATTTCCCAGAATCCTCTTTGACTCCTAGTCCAGCCTAACCTGCTGTCTCATTGGCCAAGCAAGTACTTTATTTATAAACATACACAGAAGTATTTCCCCCATCATGTGTGTGTGTGTGTGTGTGTGTGCACGTGCGCGTGCCTGTGTGTATGGTGTGTACTGTTTATTTAACTATATAGATTTCTGAGAACCAAAAATGAGAGAAAACATGTGATCTTCATCTTTATACATCCAACTTGTATCACTTCATGTGGAGATTGCCAGTTGCATCCATTTGCCAGCACCGTACATGCTCTAATTCTTTATGGCTGAACAACATCTATTTTTTTATCTATTCTTCTGTTAGCAGGCACATAGGCCAGACTTTGATTTTCATGTCTAAAAACAAAGGGTTTAACTGAAATAATTTGTATTGACTTCATTGAACAACTTTTATTAAAAAATGCATCACATTACTAAATAGTCCATAAAAAACGTAAGAACATTATGGATTCTATTTTATTAGCTAATATGTCTACATTAGCACCTGATTGGCAAGTGCAAATCAAAATACCCACAGTGACAGTATGAAGATTTTCACAAAATGCTGTTCTGTGTGTCCTGAATTTCTTGAAATGAACATTATTATTTAAATATTCAGAAAATGGAAATCAGATTAAACTAACCAAAACTGTATTTCCTCTGCACAAGGGGCAAAGTCTTAAGTGTCATTTTATTTGGGCCTATAACAAAATGAAAGAGTAATTCTTGAACAAACAGAGCAAACATAAATCATGATGCATGCTAAAGAAGCCTGAGAGGATCTCACACTTTTTCAGAGCTCACAACAAGCTGTGCAGCCTTCCAGGCTATGTTCAGACCTGCCATCTTACAAACCTACCATGGTATTCTCTGAGGGCTTTCAATTCTGGGATGCCATGATGTTTTCTTCCCACCCACAACTGGGAAAGGACACTTGATCTGTTCCTCTTGCTGTGTGTTGTGTCCTCACCAAGAGGAAAAGTAATTAAAATTGATGTCCTTGACCCTACAGTCTCCCTTCTCCTCTTCTGAGGCATCCTGAGGTGATGGTAGAGTCCATTTTCTGTGCTGGCATCTTCCCTATGTGACAAAGTCCCAGAATTCACCAGAATGGCCAAAGATTGGTCCACATTTAATAATAATCAAGGATGTATTTTCCAGTCACTTTCCCCTTCTTTTAGTGGATCAAGTTGTTGAGTTACTGGAGTGTTAGAAACAAGATGTGAAAACCAGTGGCATGACCCGAAAGCAAGAACAGGCAGGAGAATTGAAAGCACACCTACCTCTCTTTCTTGTTCTTTTCTTTTTTTCCTTAAAAATTCTGTGTACCTTCTTCAATAGATATCACAACACCCAGGAAAACACAGGGAGAAGGAGTAGAGAGAGGGAGAGACAGAACAGAGAGACAGACAAAGATAGAGAGAGAGAGAGTGAAAAAGAGGGAAAGAGCAAGAGAAAGAGAAAGAGAGAGAGAATGAGAGAGAGAGAGAGGCTACATGCATGCAGGCAGGGCTTAATTTCCTTTCGTCTGCTGTCTTCTCTCTCTTTGGAAGAGCAAGGAGCACACAGGACATGATCCATAATTATTTGGCAAGTGCAAAGTGTATTTTTATTTTAAGAAGAAAAATAATTAATATGCCTCTCCTGCCCCCACATAAAAGAAAATTCTCACATAATTTTATATTGTCTTGACTTAATGTGCTGCTGGAACATGTTACTCAGATAATTTTTTTCTCCATTTTTACTTAAATTAGAAACAAGTTTGTTTTACATGTCAATCCCAAGTCTATCTCCCTCCCCTCCTTCCCTGCCCAATCTACTAACACCCTACCTATCCCATACCCTTTCTACTCCCTGGGGAGGGTGAGGACTTCCATAGGGGTTCTTAAGAGTCTGTCATATCCTTTGGGATAGGGCCTAGGCCCTCCCCCTCGTGTCTAGGCTCAGGGAGTATCCTTCCATGTGGGATGGGCTCCCAAAGTCCATTCCTATGCTAGGGATAAGTACTGATCTACTACAAGAGGCCCCACAGATTCCCAAGGCCTCTTCACTGACACCCACTTTCATGGGGGCTGGATCAATCCCATTCTGTTTTACAAGCTATCAGTCTGGGGACCAAGAGCTCCCCCTTGTTCGGGTCAGCTGTTTCTGTGGGTTTCACCAGCCTGGTCTGGACCCCTTTGCTCATCACTCCTCCTCCTCTGCAACTGGATTCCAGTTCAGCTCAGTTCAGTGTTTAGCTGTGGGAGTCTGCTTCTGCTTCCATTAGCTGCTGGATGAAGGCTATAAGATGGCATATAAGTTAGTCATCAATCTCATTATCAGGGGAGGGCATTTAAGGTAGCCCCTCTGTTGCTTAGATTGTTAGTTGGTGTCATCTTTGTAGATCTTCAGACATTTCCCTAGTGCCTGATTTCTCTTTAAACCTATAATGGCTCCCTTTATTATATTATCTCTTAACTTGCTCTCCTCTATTCTTTCCCCAACTCAATCTTTCTGCTCCCTCATGTCCTCCTCACCCCTCCTCTCTCCCCTTCTCATTCTCATAGCTCCCTCTCCCCTCCCCCCATGCTCCCAATTTGCTCAGGATATCTTGTCCCTTTCCCCTTCTCCGGGGATCATGTATGTCTCTCATAGGGTCCTCCTTCTTTCCTAGCTTCTCTGGTGGTGTGGATTGTAGGCTGGTACTCCTTTGCTCTATGTCTAAAATCCATATATACTCAGATAATTTAAAATGTTATAGATAAGAGTTCTTTTAATTTTGAAACAATTTACAAATTAGGCAAAGTTCTAATACAAAGAACACTTTTCTCATCAATCATTAGAGGCCTAGTTGCTAACAGGATACCTGGCCACAACCAAGCACCTACTGATTTAGTACACAACCCCACACATGAGGATAAGCGCAATGGTGCCATAAAACTCTGGCCATCAACATGGACACAGATTCTGTCTCCTTGGAGCATCTTCGTGGCTCTGAATTTATCAATATTGTCATTTAAAACACAGGGACCCTGTCCAGTCTTAGACCCTCCAATGGTTTATAACCCTCCAGTCTTCTTCATTATGGAACAGTGCCTCCATCTTGGCTTGACTCCTCTGACATTCCTTTAACAACTCAGAAAGTTACAGAGGATCCAGGTTTCAGAATATCTATCACCAATCAGAATTCATGTGATGTTTCCTCATTATTTGACTCGAGCTTTTCTTGGGGGTCCAGAATGTCACAGGTAGTTCTTTGTACTTCTAGTCAGTGTCCATAGAGGACATTTGTTCTGGTGCTGTCGATATGCCCTCTAATCAGTTCCAGGCTCTTCCTGGGGTAAGCAGTCTCATCCCTTTGTAATGACATGCTGTTTCACACATGAATTCACAGCAACTGGGGTCACTTGCACAAGACTGGCATAGGATCAACCTTTAGAGCCCCCCTCGAGTGGGGAGTGACCTCCAAAGCCCCATCTCCACCCAAGGAACTATTGGTAAGAGAAAGAGATTCCAGTTTCTCTGAGGGGTAGACACTGGCAGGTTCCCTATGTCATCATGGGTGACTCTACATATGAACAGTATTAACTGGACTCAGTTGGTAATAATACTTGAAGCTAGAAGGGACATATATATATATATATATATATATATATATTATATATATATATATATATAGGAAAGGGAGCTAAGGATAGCTGGAGGGAGAGGGGGCTGGACAAGTTTAAGGTGCCTTGCACATGTCTAGTGAATTTTCAAAGAATAATACAAAGGGGGAATATGTATGTAGCTTGAAAATGCATGAATATCAAATTCCTCATCAAACTTTTACTACTTAGCTCAATAGCCACACATTCCATGACTGAATTATTACACACTGATGTCAAATGCATGTCTAACTCCATCATTCTTTTTACATTTATTAGCCAGTTTTCTACAACAGGAAACCGTTTCTATTATTTTTATTTATGTGAATCAACAGGAGCTGAGAGTTTTGTATCTTATTCAGTGAGTGTCATTTGCTGTCATGTCCAGTTGAAGCCCTGAGGTTGACACAGATTCCATCATGTTGGTTATTTTCAGAGCCCCTGTCACTCTCTGGCTTCAGATGTTCCAGCGTCACCTGGTTCTGTCCTGCCTCAGTCTTTGCTCCATTTCAGAGCCCAATAGCATTTAGAAACTACAGGGAGAGCACAAGATGTGTTCATTGTCTTTGGCTTGTCCGCTCTCTCTGACCTTCACAGAGGACAGATCTAGGGAGTGTGTATACATGCACACATGTGTGTGTTACTATTGTGTCATATGTACCTATGTCTGTATCTATGTATGCGAGCCAATCAACTCTCATTTTTCATCTGTGTAAGATTTGGTTTTTTCTTTAACAGCGAAAACTCAGCTGCTGACACCCTTAATTAATTTATGAAGTGAATTCACACTCAGACCAATGACTTTCTGCCTCTATCATTCTTGCTTGCAAGTGAGCCCTTAAGTCAGCTGAAGGCCAGGTAATGAATTCACTAGACCCAAGATAAATGATAAATGGGTGTTTTATTTGGGAACACTTACACAGATAATAGTAAAGAAGCATAGCAGTGTTCTTGCTATAGAAGATGCAGTCTGTGCCCTTCTGATGTGATCCTGCCTGATCTGAAGAGAGAGAGAGAGCCTGCCCTGTGCTTCTCTGCCTTCCAATCACATCCATACCTGAAGAAAACACCCAAATGGGTATGACCACTAACAAATTCATTGGCAAGAGGAGATGCTACTACAGTCAGTTGACACTTCTTTCCATCTCTTCACTTTCAGCCTTACCTGTAGCTCCCTCTTAGCCACCCTCAAATTCTCATCTGTGTGATAGTTTATGAACCCTATTCAGAATGGCATCTGCTGTTCTAAAGGCAGGAGGTAATGGAGAGAATAAGACAAACTTGATCCCTGCTCACACAAAGCCTGCCTTCTTCCTGAAGATCACTGGTTTACTATTGGGTTCAGAATCCTTTTCTAGTGGACACAAGATGCCCTACATGGTCACATGAACTATTGTGCAGTCAGAGGCCAAAACATGCAGAAGCACAAACAACTTCAATCTCAGCTTATGTCTCCTGGAGATTTTCCATGCATGATTCTTGGGGGCGAAGATTTAGAAAAGACACAGGTCAAGTTGAATAACAGCCATCCACAAATGCTATTCATCCGCGTCAAGAACTTTTTATCAGAATTATCAAAGCACAAACCTCCTTTAATACGTTTCCTTTTTTCCCCAGTCAAATGTCCCTTGTCTGGGTTCCCTGGGATGCAGATCTTTTAAGTGAACCCTTGCTGAGCAATGTGAATTGAAGAAGAGGAGTGAGAGGCCCAGATCACTGTGGGGCTGGGGTGGGGTGCAGGGGAGGCTTTGGGCCTCTTTTGACTCTGGCATACCCTGTGGTGAAGCACTGAAGGATGCAGTTTGCAAATGCAGGTCTACACAAATGCCATGTGTCTCTCTTGTCTTCTTCTGAGCTGCCTGGCTAATAGGGCATCTTCCTGCTGCTTGCAACTGCAGTGGGTGCTAGAGGAAAAGAGAAGATGGGAAAGATTGACTACCAGTTCACTGAAGGTTGAGAAGCGCACAAATAAGCCAACTCCTGGATAGCTCCAGATGCTTGAACAAAACCCCTCATGAAACACATCAGGGCACCAGGAGGTAACATCCTGGAGCTGAGCATGTTTTAGGAAGCTCTCCTTAGAGTGGTGCTCTTGAAGGTTCAGCTCCCCAAATAATGTAGACACAGACATGAGAATGGTGGGCCAAAGAGGTGAAATCATCTCAGGTGACAGAAAACCAGGCAGGAAAGCTCTGGGACAGCAAAGAAGCAGTACACATTCAAGAGGAACTGGAAAGATGGCTCAGAGTTTAAGAGCACTGGCTGTTCTCTCAGAGGACCTGGATTAGATTCTCAGAACCAATAAAGTGACTTACAACTGTTTGCAAGTCTAGGTTCGTAGGGGTCCAACTCCCTCTTCTGGCCTCTGTGAGCAAGTCACCCATGTATTACATGGCCATATGTGCAGGCAAAATACACATACACAAAATAATAAAATAATAATAATAATAATAACAATAACAATAATAATAATAAAATTAAAGAACATAAATGGCTGCTATTGGTGGAAACTACCAATAAAAGGTGACAGTAAATCTTGCAGAATGGAAGAGATTAGCTCTTGCCAGTACTTGCTTATGACTTTGGGTTTATCTATAAAGACAACAAGAGTCACTGAAAAGTTCTGTGTTGAACAGAGGCTTAAACAAAGCTCAATGAGTCCTGGCTGCTTGCCATCTTACCTCCCTTCTGTATTGGGGAGAGTCCTTTATTGGATGCAATTTGCCAATCAGGACAACCAGTGTTCATCATCCACTGTTTGTTTAACTTACTGGAATATCTACACAAAATCATCTTTACCCATAGGACGATACTCCTTTAATGAAAATGCATGTGTTGACCGGTTTATGGACTTAACATAGACTACAGTCACCTTGGAAGTGGGACCCTCAATTGGTGAATTGCCTCTATTAGATTGACCTTTGAGTAATCTGTGACACTTTAAAAATATATGCATATTGATGTGGGAGAACCCAGACCACAATGGCAGTGTCACCCTGGGCAAATGAGTCTGGACTGTATAAGAAAACAAACTGAGCAAGCTGCGAGGAACAATCCCGTAAGTGGCATCCCTCCATGGTCTCTGCTTCCTCCTTGCCTCCAGATTCATGGCTTGGGTCCTACTAGGCTAGTCTGTAACCTGTAAGCCAAACAATCCTTTGTTTATACCAAGTTGCTTTTGGTCATGGTGTTTACCACAGCAACAGGGAAAATAACAAGGGCAGTATGCTGGCCTGCTTTTCTGAGAAACTTGAGAGTTTACAAGACACAGAGGAAGTAGGCATCTCTGGCTGCCTTGTCCGGTTGCAGAGGGTGAGATAATATTCCTTGTGTGTGTGCTTTATTGAGTGGGGGCCTATGAAGACAAGAACAACAGGACATTTGCTGGGTAAAAAGCTGATACCAAACACCTGGATCCATTTCTAGAGTGACCAGTCATCCCTGTTTGTTAGTGGTGTGAGATTTCCAATACCTTTAGTGCTGAAATCAAGACAGAGCCAAGAATACTGAAACTGTGGGCCAGTGTCTTAACCCCATTCTCACAAGCATCTCTGGGGCCTGGAATTCATTGACTGGTTACCTCACTTTGAAGAAAGCAAACCCCAACAAGCATGGGTGTAACAAGATTCTCTGTCTCGCCAGCCTGGTCCCCCAGCTGCCTCAACCCCAAATAAACACACAGATGATATAGTTATAAAACTGTTGGCCAATGGCTTGAACTTCTTATGACTAACTTTGTCTTAATTATTAACCCACAACTACTAATCTAAGTATTTCCGTGTGGTCTTATCTTACCAAGGGTTCGAACCTGTTCTTCTTTTAGGCGGCCTGCATGGCGACTATTTCTGCCTACCTTTTCCAGAATTCTCCTCATCTTCGAGCTCCACCTATACTTCCTGCCTGGCCAATCAGCCAATCAGTGTTTTATTTGATAATCAATAAGAGAAACATATACACAGAAGGACATCTCCCATCACATGGGCCCAGTTGCTGATATCCAAAGTAGTTCTCTGAGCTGAGCAATTTTCCAGATGGGAAATCTGTGAGTTGTTGATAGGAAATGCATACAGCATGTGTGATGGGTACAGTTCATAGAAAGGCAGCCAGAAAAGGGAGTCTGTATCCATTATCATAGCATGCTGTCAATATGTGTTAAAGGCATGGTGTTACACCATCTCATCCCATGTTCATCCAAGTGACCCAAGTGTCCTTCACATCTTAGAATTTTTGGTAGCTGAGATGATAGGTGTTTTATGAAGCTCTTTTATCATGTGTCTTAGTAATAGCTTACCTTTTACAACTGGAATGCTCTGAGCATTCAATTCTTCTGTCTCATTTGTGTATAGGAAAAGTTTATGACTTGCTGACTCAGAACTGCTCGGGCTTGTTACTGCTCACTGGGGGTGAGTCAGGGACTTTAAGAAGTGCACTAACTTCTTAATGGATCCAGAATGCCTAGTAGAGAATGCTAGTTCTGTTCCATCCCGACAAATGACATCCTAGTGGGCCAATAGAGGTAGCCTTTGCACAACTTTGAAACAGCCAGTGTAAAAACGGTGAAGAAGCAGGTCATCAACTGGTCTTTCCATTTACTTCCAGATGACTTATTTGGAACTTTCTGACTGCTATTTCCATTTAAATATGAAGTGATTCTAAATACATAACAGGATGTCTGCAAGTACATGTGCTGCTTACATGCCTACATGTATTTGTGAGTTCATACCTGTATATAAGTGTACACCCAAGGATTCTCTCCTTCCTTTACACAATACCATCAGGAGCTTAGGATAACACATATAAAGCAATGAGATAATTAATAAAAGCAAGGGCCGGGACTGATGAAGTAACCACACTTACTGTAGTAACACATGAAGAATCTAGGAAGCAAGTAATAGGTTTACAACAAAAGTACATTCCTACCTATGCACTTGTTTGAATGTGCCCTAAATTTCTCTGCAGGCACAATATCAAAAGGTAGATTTTGTAGCTTACCTTTCTCACAGGATGAAGTCATCCTTTGCGAGAGGCGCCAGCATTCCTGCATTGAAGAAAGATAAGTGTCTCTTGAGAGTCCTTCTCTGATCTATACGTAATATATATTGTTCATCTGTATTGCTAGACTGCAGTATGTGTGTTCCTGGGAAGCCTTGCAGAATTACTTGGTAAAAATAATGGGGCTTATGGGGAAAATAAAGTTAGGCAAACCACTCAAACTATATAATCAGAATGACAATAAAAGCAATAACTCTTAAAACCTCAAATGCCAGCACACATAAAGATGCTACCTGTTAACAAAGAAATATGACAGTAAATATAGGAGTTTATGTTTGCTTATAAAAGATGAAGAGAGCTTGTTAGAAGAGGCTGTGCAGTGCTTTACATGGGAAATGTCCTCCATAGGCTCTGTGATCAAACACTTGGTACCCAGTAGGTGGCGCTGTTTGGGAGGTTTAGGAGGTAGGGCCTTGCAGGGCCTTCCATCACTGGCCACAGGCTTTGAGGGTTCATAGCTCTGCACAAAGTTACAGTTTGCTTTCCCTGCCTTCATGTTGGCACTGAGGATGTTCTGGCTCAGGTTGCTGTCCTGCCTTCCTCCTCTGATGGACTGTTCTGGAATAAAGAGACACTATCTTCTCCTGACTCCGTTTTGTGTCTGCTTAGACTCCTCTCCACCCTCTATCCTCACAATGGCGGTGTCCACCTTAGAAACACTCTTGGTGTTGTTCTTGACTCTGACCATGGCTCAGATGTACTAACCAACCTAATTAATGTGTGTACAAACTAGCCTTAAACTAAACTAAATAAATGATACAGGTATAAATCCAACTTATTACCCTCATCTAAGATTGATGTAATTGTGGTCTGTGTGGTCTTTTGTCTTTAAAATCACTGTAATCCCAGGCTTCCATACCAAGAGTCTTTTTGAAGCTCTATCCTGATTTTGGTCTCCAATCAAAAATAATAAAGAGTTTAATTTGGCCTCATATGCATTGTGGTCTGTATCTTTCTCATGTGGACTATTTTAGAACCATAAGCCAAAATGAGCTCTTTCTTCCATAGGTGAGGTTACTTTTGGTCGTAGCCCTCTGTGAATTGCTGCATGTGGTTGTCTGTGTATGAACCACACCCACGTTGTAACTACAGCTTCCACAGCACATCTCTGTACACGGCTCTCTTGTGTTATGCAGTATACATCTCAGGAGTGGGAAATATAGAAGAGCAGAACATGTATTTAATATGACAAATGTGTGGGTGATTTAGGGCACAGACTATTTTTTTCCACACAGATATTAAGTGTCAATTTTCTTTGTTCATGCACACACACCCCAGTTTAAATCACCTTGCTTTTGTCTCATTGTGTGAAACCTGGCTCACTATTCACAAAACCACATCATTGATTTCCTGTCCAATGAGAGGCTCACTGTGTTGGGCAATTAGCAAGCAGAGGATGCATTCTGTAGCAAGAAGTCCTGTGTTTCCTGGTTTCAGAAGTGATATTGACTGATTTCTCTGTTCAGCGAATGAAGTCAAGGATGGGTTGTTATTTTCTTTACTCCTGCATCATTTCTGGTGGGGCTCTGAGTATTTCCTGCTACTATTGGAGTATCACAGGATTAGGATGGTCACTATCAGGAAGCCAAACAGTTTC
The DNA here is from genome assembly GCF_003668045.3 of Cricetulus griseus. NCBI lineage: Eukaryota > Metazoa > Chordata > Mammalia > Rodentia > Cricetidae > Cricetulus > Cricetulus griseus. Next base: position 8,177,774 of record NC_048599.1, on the reverse strand, counting down.
AGCTTGTGTAGGTGCATCACAAGGTCTTTGACGATGACCAGGTTTCACTTTAAAATGTAGTAAATTTTGGCAAGTTTTCCTAACAAGACTGATCCTCAGGAAACAAGAAATCAAAGTGCCTATATCAGGCGGGCTGTTCCCTTAGCGGCGCTGGAGGAAGGATGAACATAGACAGCTATTCTAAATGTAAATGGCAGCTTCAATTTGGAAGTAAATGGCTAAAGTGCTGTAGGATTGTTGAAAAATATGGCTGCATTTGTGCTCAGCCTTTCAATCTACTGTTATGAAGCAATGTGTAGACTTTCCAGTTTCAAGTACCTCTGGACTTATGGGCAATGCGTGGTGTAGCGCTTGCTGCGTGTCTGTTCCCTTACAGGGCGGGTGATACACAGAATACACAGGGATACAACCAAATGGATCTCAGAAAGATTAAAAGGAACATATCTTTGTCAAATGTTGACAGACGATTTTGAAGACTAAAGTTGCCTCTTGGAACCAAATTAATTCAGAGAGAACATGCCAAGTGTGTTAAATTTATAGAGCGGTGTAGGCTTTGTTTCAGCGAGATTTTCACTTTCCCCCTTGAACTTATTTCTTCTGAGAATGTATTTCTAAGTCTGCAGAGAAGAGAATTAGGATTCTCAAAATCCCAGGCAGGCACCATCCAGGTAGACGACTGAGTACTTCAGGGGTCCGTCATCCTCCCTGACCCCCAGGATGGGCAGCTGAAAGTATGGGTTTGGAGCTGAGTAAAGCTCTTATGTGTATGTAGACCATGCATGTCAATCAGCAGTCTGGAAAGGAGGCGTGGCTCTTACCCACGCAGAGGAGTGAGTGGGGACAGCATTTTGATGGACGTGATAGGTTTTGGAGCTCTGTCGCGACCGCCTCGACCAGCAAGGATGACACAACACCGGAGCTCTTCTTGCAAGCAGTTTATTCAGACCTTGTTAACAGCGATCTCTCCGGCAAGCCTCTCCCAGCCCTTAAGTAGGCATGGACCACCAACCCTGGATTGCTACGTGGGCACCGTCCATAGGTCCACGCATATGCAAGCAGCTTAATCGCAGGAGTCTGGCCTTAGCCATATATGGAGTTGTTTTTCTCAGAGAGTGCTTGCTTTCCGGATCGTGGAGGGCAGAAGCCAGCGCCATCTTTAAGGTACACCTCTCTACAGAGCTCCATTACTGAGTTCTCACCTTGACTTCAGTTCAGTTCTGCTAGGGATGTTCACTGTCCTCGTGGTCTGGTGACTCTTGTAAGATCCTGCCAGAATGTGACAAACATACAATGTCTCTAGTAAAGAACCTGCCTTGCAGCCTGGGAGATTGCTCATCAGGTAAGTGCTTGCCTTGCGGGTTTGAGGCTTCCATTTGAATCCTCAGATCCCACACAAAAGTTCAGGAGAGACTGCATAGACTTGTAACCCCGGAGCTTGGGATGTAAGGCAGAAAAGCAGGAGGATTATGACCGATTGCTGGTTACCAGCCTAGCTTCTGGTTCAGTGCGAGGCTCTGTTTTAATTAAACAAAGTAGAAAGTGATAGAGCAGGACAGGTGACATTCTCAGGCCTTGGGGCACTCATGGATGCTCACAGGCATGCACGCATGTGCCCGTGCGTGCACAGGCACATGTGTGCGGGGTGGGGAGCACACATGTGGGGGGGGGGCGAGGGGGCACACCCTTTGGAAAGTGCCAGTTTAAGAGTAAGCCTTGCCCTCCTAGGTTAATCCCTTCATAATTATGCCCAGATGGTGGGTCTCCTAGGTGATTCTAATCCCATCAAGTTGACAATACCAACCATCACTAGCCCACCCCTGTGAACCTGCCACCCCAACCTCATCCCTCTGTGTCATGCTTAATTTCCAAATAAAGGTAATAACAAGGACATGATTCCATCTGACAGCATTGTGTAGCTATTTCTTCTGAATTGAAACATTCCCTCCAGGAAGGTGTGGAGCAGCTCATAAAATTAAAAAAATGAACAAACTTCACATCTCTGAGAATTCTGGAAGGTAGCAAAGTTCTGGAACTTACCACGTTGGCAAGAAAAACTCCCCTAGGCCCCAGAAACAGCCAATGACTGGCCTGAGGAGGGGCCTTTATTTCTGAGTTGCCTAGAGGAGTCTCTGGCCTGCCAAGCTGTCTACACATCATGCAGGGAGAGCAGGGTTGCAGTTTTCATGAATCGTCACCTGTGTTGGGGTTTTTGTTGATGCAGCTGATTTTGGTTCTTCCCTGCTCCTGTGAATAACCACTCACACAAACTCGTGTGCGGAGTATTAATAAGGTTGCAGGTGCATCAAGTTGTACTTTGGTATAATTATTTTGGTCTGTCATGGTTCTCTATCTAGGATAATCTGATCGTGTGTGTGTGTGTGTGTGTGTGTGTGTGTGTGTGTGTGTGTGTATGCACCTGGAAACATCTTACACAACCTATAACTATCCTGTGTGTTATGAAAAGCACATTTATTCTTCTCCCAGAAGAAATGGTACATCGCCTTGAAGAATGTTTTTTCTTTTTATATCTGCAACTTAAATATGAGAATGTAGAGTTAAAAAAACTTCAGTATTGATACTGACTCAATCAATTTTATATGAAGAATGTGCTGTTGTTAATGATTCTCAAAACTCCAGGATTCTAGGAAAACAATCAAGTGTAACTTTTTGTGTTAAATTAAATTTCACTTCCTGCTGATAGTGATGGTCTAGTCTATGTAGTGTTTAGAACTAACCTGCTATTTAGTAGACAAAATATAACATATTAAAACATTTCATCATAAGACAAGTAGAAATTTGGGAGTATAAACCTTATTTAATTTAATTAGTTAAAATAAATCTAAACATTATATTATATATTTTAATCTTTCAGAATGAGTTGGTCTTCCTTTGTAATTGGATGGCTGGTCAGTATTTTATTTTAGATGAAAAATGTATGTTCTAGAAGATTAGTGATTATTTAAAAGGAGCAAAATATTAACAATTCAACATGCAAGTAGATATATTTTCGCCCAAAATGGAGTCATTAACTAAAAAATGTCAAACTCCTCTTCTTCCACAGCTGATCTCAGCCTCCATAATATGCTTTATTTTTATTTTCAGTACAGTGCCGACCATGGTGGTTATTTGTATCCTTTGAGAGCATTGCTCTCTCCGAATCCTTCCTCCTAACTTCCTCTATTAAATCACTCAATGGATTCCAGCATGGGTGAACTATAATACCCACCACCGACATGTATAGCCAGTTGTTTATTTAACCATGTTCATCCTGCCATTCTTCACCAGCTGAAGCCCTGGTACGGTTCAGGATGACAGCCTTCACAGATCATTGAGAGATTCCTTTGCAGCTATGGTTGGCTGTGAACCATGGAAATAGCAATTAAGATGGGGACAGAAGGCTTGTGATGCTTCCTAGGAATTCCATGCTTTCTCAAAAGAAAATCCTGAAAACTGGAGAAATCCTGCCCTTATGATTTGTGTCATGAATGTCCGTGAGGAAGATAAAAAACCAATATGCCAACTACAGCAACAGAAGACAGAAAATGCTTCATCCCAGTGGTATCACCTAGCAGCTAAATCAATACCAGTTGGTACTTAGCTATAAACTTCCTTTTGTGAAAAGGAAAAATAAATCAAATAAATCTTTGTTTCACTTGCTGCTTGTCAGTTAAGTGTCTCTAGCTAGCTTAGCTATCCATGCTCCTCTAGGCATGTTAGTAATGGAACCTTATCCAGGAAGGTCCATGTCTGTGATTGGCCTGTATATTAATTCATAGTAATCACATTGCACATGGCCATAGCCTCTAATCTTCTTATTCATTCCTGGGAAGGATTAGAATGTGCTCTTGTTTCATTCATCTCTTTATTCACACATTTCTATGAGTCTGGAATTGCACTCAAATTTATTCAGGAATGGAAGCCCGTGGGAACATTCTCCTAGACTCTGTCATGACTTTCCTGACCTGGTATCTCCTCCTAGCATCTTTACCTTGCTTATTTTTTCGGGACCCACGAACCCCTGTCTTTTACCAGGTCTTTTCTCGGTTCTTTCTCATCTGCCTTTTTCTGTATTATTAACCTCCTTCTCCTTTCTAGAGCATTACAGAACAACACTAAAGTACCCCTGTATTTTTCCACCTCAGTATTAACTTGCTATGACAGTTCTTCTTTCTTTCCAATCCATTTCTTTGTCCCCTGTCTCCAATCAAAAACTAGAACCTGATCTCTACATACTGTCATTTTCTAAAGTCCTTTCAACCCATTACAAACCCTATTTTCTTACCGGTTCCTACCAGCCCCAGGCAACCAGACTTCTGTGACTCACAGAGAATCCACACAACACCGTCACCACCGCTATTTACTCACTAGCATATTCATAGTTTCCAATATCCCCAAGTTGCATGATTTTAAAAAGTAAAAATATTTCCTTTGTCTTTTTTGCTTCTTTCTGTTTTTTTTTTCCTCACATAAGATCATGGAGACATTAGAAATTCCTGAGGCCAGCCTTGACAGTTTTTCATATCAGTAATAGTGACTGTGTCATCTGTATCTGGATCTTCCTCCAAGTTATATTATTCCCTAAAGTAAAAGTAACTATCTGTTGATGGAATTTCCTCTGAGATCTACGTTCATACATTAAAAGATCCCTTATGGCAAAGAGTGTTTATATAGCAGAGTTCTCAGATACGGCATGTTCACATAAACCATGGATTCCACCCAATTCCATGGCCTTTTGCTGCTGTGTTCATTTTCTTAAGAACTTTTGTGTGTGTGTGTGTGTGTGTGTGTGTGTGTGCATACACACATCAGTGATTGTGCACACACATGAGTATAGGTTTCAGAGGAGGCCAGAGGTATCATATACCCCTGGAACTGGAGTCAACAGTAGTTTTAAGCTTCCTGACCTGGATGCTAGGAAGCAGACTGTGGTCCTGTGGAAGAGCAGTGTGAGCTCTTAACTGACAGACCATCTCTTCAGTCCCAGTGTCATTCTTCCGAATGTCAGGAAAAGCTGTTCTCATCATTCAGCATTCAGGAACATGGTCATCAACTTGGACCTTCCCCATTTGTTTATTTCTTACATCTCCTCTCCTAGTTCTGGCTTCAGAATCTGCTCTGGATAACAGCAACTATAGTAATCATTTATTAAATATAGGTGGTCACACGATGGACTGGGGGAATGGTTCAGTCTGAAAAGTGACAACTGTGCTGGACCTGAGTTTGAATCCCTAGAGCCTGTGTACAGAATGTCAGGGATGGTCATGTGCTCCCATCACATGGCAGCTGGGACAGGTAGAAACCTGCGGCTCATTGGCCAATCATCCTAGCCAAAGCAAGGAGCCCAAGGTTCAAAGAGAGACCCTCTTTCATAAACTAAATGTGGAGAGACAACAGGGAAAGGCTTCATACACCAACCTTGATATCAGGCTTCTACACACATGCACATATGTATGCGTCCATATACACACCACACATACACACACACACACACACACACACACACACACACACACACACAGAGAGAGAGAGAGAGAGAGAGAGAGAGAGAGAGAGAGAGAGAGAGAGAGAGAGAGCGCAAACATTGTGAGGAACTTCAGTACTAGTGGTTGACAAGGTCATGGAGTCCTGAGTCCTCATACACAGGGCAAACTGTGATTGGGAGACCACACAGAGGTTAGAACTGAAAGGATACACTTTTTCCATTTTTGGCACTATACCAACAAGAACATGTGCAGGTGTGCCCAGCCATGCACAGAAGGACATTTGTATCAGCAATGCTCACAGTAGACTCAAACGGAACAACCTGATGCACAGCCCAAAACAAACACTGAACTGAGAGTAAGACTCCCAACAGAACAAAAAACAAAAAAACAAACAATTAAAAACATATTTGAGATATGCAAAACAAAATTAGTGAAACAAGATGGCCAGACTCCTACAATGACCCTAAACTTGTATGACGATGGTCGTAAAAAGAAGCCAGGCATAAAATACATTGAGGATGATTTCATTTATATGAAGTGTCAAGAGCTGGTAAACTAAACTGTGCCACTTAGCTGTTATGGCAGGGTAGAAAAAAAATACAAGGAACAAGAAAATCACTGTGATAGAAGTAAAATTAGCATTTATTCATGAGAATGGGCAGAGCATTAAGGAACAGACTAGAAGTTTCTGGAGTGTGGGCAGGATTGTGTTTCCTTTCTTGCTTTTGTTTTTACAGTGATGCACTTGTAATGATTACTCAATCTCTAGATTTTCCTCTGTATGCTCTCATATATAACTATTTTATTCATTTATACATGTGTTTATAAATAAACACATTGTATTCTATAGCAAAATTTACAAATATAAAATATGTAAATAACTTCTCCAAATAAAACTACCATGTACATGCCAAATCCATTCACCTGGAGTCTGATACACTCCAGCAGGACTGAAGAGACTCCTTGGAGCATCTTTACAGCTCTTGGCTGTTTGCCCACCACCCTGGCTTTGCCTTTGTTTCTGCCTCTTCTGTGAACACACCATGGTCTCTGCTTCCTCATGGCCTCTTTACTTCAGGAACCCACCTGGTGACTGTGGATTTGCTCAGCCAGGCCACAATGTCTTCCCTTTGGAAATGGCATCCCACCTCAAGGTTCTGTCTTCTCCTCTGGAACTCCACACTGCTTGTTTTCTTTCTTGTAATTAGTTTGTGAGGTGTTTGCTACTGCTTACTAATTGGCTAACTGTATTCCTGAGAATTCCCTAGAGACTAAGAAGTCAATGACCTTGTTTGTGACTTGAGAGTTTGTCATATACTGGTTCTTGGGTAAATAACATGACAGGAAGAAATGAACATAATAGACTTGGAGTCAAAAGATATCCCGTTACCTGACATATTTGAGCAATAATAACAATGGGGGAAGAATAGGAAGAAAAGGGAGGAGAGATGAGAGGAAACTCAGCCAGGATTCAAACCTGAGTGACATGAAGGGGGTGGAAGTGGTGTTTTCTACTGGGCATACATAATTACATGTGACATGAGCTCAGCCATCCATTTCCAGATTATCTTTGTAAGGATGTATGAAACCTAGATTCCCTTCCTTTTCAAGATTTTGTTGTTGTTCTTAAGAAACAACATCATCTCTCAGATAAAGAGCCTGACCTGGATGTGAGCCTCTTAGGAATCAGGAGCTTTTGAGACTCTGTAGATCCAGGGCCCCCAGCAACATCCTTGGCATCTCTGGGGGATGGCCATGCAACTTGTACTTCCTCTGGTACCCATGCAGTCACAAGACAATTGCTAGTGTGCATAAGACAGGTGAGAGCTGAAAAAATGAGCTGCATGCTAATTAGACTGTCCATTGGTCAGTCTGTCTGGGAAACCCAAGCTCTCTCCATTTATTTTCAATATAAAGAGAAGCTGCACATTAGGAGTGAAATCAGAATACTAATTAATTCAATTCTGCAATTTTCCAAACACATTCTTCATAGCCATAAACCATCGATATTTGAAAATTAATTTCATAATATGAAGCTTTACCCCTTTATCTATTACTCTCAAAGAAGGAAAGACACATTGATGCTGTTAATATACACACATGCTCTGAATCAATTTCAATAGCAGTATATTAATAGCAATAACTCAGACAGTAAAGTATGGATCTTTATGAGAACAAAATAATTTTCCTGTGTTAATCAGTCATCAGGACTGATAATCTGTACCAAGTCCATAAGTCTAAATGGCCAAGACATCTCAGGGAGCAAAGAATCATTTTCCATGTCAATCAGTCATCAGGACTGGTACCTGATATTTAGTCTATAAATTTAAATTGGAGGTGGGATATAAATTTTCTTTAAAATAACATTATAGAATTTGAAATGTCAAGTCTTAGACAAAGAGCCTGGCTTTGTGTGATGGCACGTGTCTGTAATCCCAGAACATAGGAGGCAGAGACAGGAGGATTATAAGTTTGATGCCAAAGCTTGGTTTGAAAGACATGTCTCAAAGAAATAACTTTCAACAGCAGAATGGCTGTTTAATTTGATACATCAGTCTCTAGTTATAGATTTATTCACCATAAAATCAATTGGTGAATTCATTCATGTTTTGTTATTTAAGTCAACATATAATTAATTACAATGAGAAAAGACTAGGAAAGATTGGGAAAAGCTAAATAAAATCAATGAGTAAATTAGGATTTGGGGGCAATTTTATGATCATTGTTTTAATGTTTGTCTTTGCTGCTGTTAGTATCTGGTCATTATTTCTGGTGGCTTGAACGTGAAATGTCCCCTGTGGGTTTATGTATTCAAGTGTGTTGTATTAGAATTTTACACCAGTTGGTGATGCTGTTTTAGATCACCAAACCTGTAAGAGATATACCCTTGCTGGAGGAAGTACATCCCTAGGGATGGACTTTGAAGGACTATAACCTCACCTTACTTCCTGTCTTCTTTCTCTGCTCCCTATGTAGACACAAATGTGATGGACCAGCTTCCTGCTCCTGCTGCCATACCATACACTCCCTGCTGTGATGGACTGTAGTCCTTCAGAAGTAAGCAAACATAAAGTTCTTATACACAGGTTTCCTTCTGTCATGGTGTTTTGTAAAAGCCAGACAAATATACAAATATACAAAAGACACTAATATACCAGGCACCAAACTTTTTAAATGATCATCTTTCTTGATGATATATAACTCAATTGAAGTAAGATTCACTCATTTCTAATACTAAACAACCCCAGTTCCCCGAGAGAGATGGCTTATTATCTTCTAAAACAATGGTTCTCAATCTGTGTGTCTTGACCCTCTTGGAGATCACATATCAGATACCCTGCATGCCAGATATTTACGTTACAATTCATAACAGTAGCAAAATTACAGTTATGAAGTAGCTAAGTAATTTTGTGGCTGGGGAGTCATAACAACACGAGGAACTGTATGAAAGGGTCACAGCAGTAAGAAGGTTGGGAACCACTATATATGCACAGCTAAATATAATTGACCAAAGTTTTAGGAAGTTTTCAAATTTACATTTATGAATGACTCAATCTGTTGCCTTATTATATTACTATATTATATTACTGGAAAATGCACTAGTTTCCTATTTTTTTAGATTCAGTTTTCTTAATTATGTTGGTGTGTATGCATCTATGGTTGGTACATGCATGTGAGAGGCGGTGTTCTTGGAGGCCAGAAGAAGATATCAGGTCTCCTGGAGTTGGAATTACAAACGGTTGTGAATCACCAGATGCAGTTCTGGGAAGCAGACCCAGGTCCTCTACAAGAAACAGGGTGTGTCCTTGGGCTTCTGAATCATCTCCCCAATCTGTTGATGTTCAATTACCAAATTAGCATGAATAATGAAGCCAGTGTTCTTGGGGGATAAGAAATCAAAACAAAGAGTTAGCTCCTGTTGGTCCAGAGAGATGATGTACATGTAAATAGTGTGAATATATTCATAAACATGAATACATGATAGCTGTAAGCAGTTTTTAAATTCAAAGAATTGAGCTTCAGTACATCTCTGTGAATTTTTATCATTTCTATTGCCTTATGAATGAGTGAAGTCACTGTGTTCAAGTTCATTTATATGGGTATGTATAGTTTCTGATCCATTTATACATTTAGAAATACCTAATGTAACATTTAATGGGTTCTTTTCGTTTTTCACTCCTACTTTTAGCAAGAGAATCCTTCTAATTGTTTTAGAGTCATCTCTAAAATGTATACACCACACATCACTTTTTATAATATACTATTACTTTGATTCCTTTCTCTTTTCCTTAGTTAACATATGTTTTACATTCTTTTTCAATTTTTTCTCCTGTTTTACTTAGAAACAGTCATTTTACATACCAATCCAAGTCCCCCCACTTCCACTCCCTTCAATCCTCCCATGCACCTTATCAACCCACTAACCCTGAGGCCTTCCATGGAGGATCAGAAAAGTCTATCACATCATTTGTGGGGAGGGCCTAGACCCTCCTCCATGTATCTGGGGTGAAATAGTATCATTCCATAGGAAATGGGCTCCCAAAGTCCATTTGTGCACTAGGGATAAATACTGGTTCCATTGTTAGATGATCCATAGACTGCACAGGCCTCCTAACTGGCACCGACATTCAGAGGGTATGGTTTGGTTCAATGCTGGTTCCCCAGCTTTACAACTGGGGTCTGTGTGTTCTCATTAGGTCAGGTCAGGTTTTTCCAGCAAGGTCTTGCTTGACTCCTTTTGTTCATCCATCCTTCCTTTTCTACAACTGGATTCTAGGAATATGGCTCAGTGCTTAGCTGTGGGTGCCTGCTTCTGCTTCCATCAGCTACTGGATGAAGGCTCTAGGATGGCAATTAAGGTAGTCCTCATTATCATTATAAGGGAAGGGCATCAAAGGTAGCCTCTCCACTACTGCCTAGATTCTTAGTTGGGGTCATCTTTGTAGATCTCTGGACATTTCCCTAGTGCCAGATTTCTCTTTTAAACCTATACTGGCTCCTCTATTAAGGTGTCTCTTTTCTTCTTGTTCTCTATTCCTCCCCTGAATCAGTCTTCCTGATTCCTCATGTCCTCCTCCCTCCTCCTCTTCTCCCCCTTCTCTTTTTCCTACCTCCCTCCTTCTCCCAACACTCCCTCCAGTGCTCCCAATTTGCTCAGGAGTTCTTGTCCCTTTCCCATTCTTCAGGGGACCATGCATTTTTCTCATAGGTCCTCCTTGTTTCCTAGTTTCTCTGGCAGTGTGGATTGTAGGCAGGGAATCCTTTGCTCTATGTCTAATAGCCATTTTTGAGTGAGTACATACCATGCTTGCCTTTCTGTGACTGAGTTACCTCACTCAGGATGGTTTCTTCCAGTTCCATCCATTTGCATGCGATTTTCAAGATTTCATTTTTTTGTTTTGTTTTGTTTATCCCACTGAGTAATACCCGATTGTGTAAATGTACCACATTTTCTTCATCCATTCTTCAGTTGAGGGGCATCTAGGTTGCTTCCACATTCTGGCTATTACAAACAACGCAGCAATGAACATAGTTGAGCATATGTCTTTGTTGTATAAATGTGCATTCTTTGGGTATATGCCCAAGAGTGGAATTGCTGGATCTTGAGACAGAATGATTCCCATTTTCATGACAAACTGCCATACTGATTTCCAAAGTGCCTGCATAAGTTTGCACTCCCACCAGCAATGGAGGAGTGTTCCCCTTTCTCCACATCCTCTCCAGCACAGACAGTCATTGGTGTTTTTGATATTAGCCATTCTGGCCTGTGTAAGATGGTATCTCATATTGTTTTGATATACATTTCCCTGAGGGCTAAGGATATAGTATAGTGGGAAATCACCAATACGGAGTCAGGTAGAAATACAAGGGTATTTAATAGGGAAAAGCCTTACTTACAGAGCAACCTAGCCAGCCGGCGTGGCAGCAATCTGTCCAGCAAGTACAAAAGTGAAACTGAAAGAGAAACGCAGTCCCCTGAAAGTCTCACTCTATGTCACCCTGACCACGCCCTCGCAAGTGTGGCCAGGCACACCTGTAGCCAGCTGCTAAGTAGGCGTGGCTACAGCTTCCCCTACAATGTAGAATACTTTCTTAAATGTCCTTCAGCCATTTTAGATTCCTCCATTAAGAATTTTCTATTTAGTTCTAAACCCCATTTTTTAATTGAATTGTTCCATGATTTGGTGACTAGCTTCTTGAGTACTTTGTAAATCAGCCCTCTGTCAGATGTGAGATTGGTGAAGATCTTTTCCCATTCTGTGGGCTGCCATTTTGTTGACTGTGCCCTTTGCATTACAGAAGCTTTTCGGTTTTAGGAGGTCCCATTTATTAATTGTCCACCTCTGTGTCTGTGCTACTGGAGTTATGTTCAGGAAGTGATCTCTTGTACCAATTCTCTCGAGGGTACCTTCCACTTTCTCTTCTTAGAGGATCATCATCCACCATGATCATGTAGGCTTCATCCCAGGGAAGCAGGGATGGTTCAACATACAGAAACACATCAAATGAAATTCTCCTGTTTAAGTATGTTCCTGTAATCCATGATCTCGCCAATACCTTTATCATGAAGGGGTGTTGGATTTTTGTCAAAGGCTTTTTCAGCATCTAGTTAGATGATCATGTGGTTTTTCATTTTGTAGTTTGTTTATATGGTGGATACATTACTTCTTGCTATGGCATATCTTTAATTTCCTTTAGTTGGCAGTTTCTCAGTTTTTTTAACATTTACTCTATTATTATATTTTGAGAATTTCATGTATGAGTACAGGATTTGTATCATTTCTGTCCCACAGCTCCCCTTCCAACTCCTCCCATTTCATGACCTCAACTTCATGACCTCTCCTTCCTTCCTTCCTTCCTTCCTTCCTTCCTTCCTTCCTTCCTTCCTTCCTTTCTTTCTTTCTTTCTGATACAAGGTTTCTCTGTAGCTTTGGAGTCTGTCCTGGAACTCACTCTGTAAACCAGGCTGGCCTTGAAACTCACAGAGATCCACCTGCCTCTGGCTCCTGAGGGCTGGGATTAAAGGCGTGCACCACCACCACCTGGCTTCTTTAGTTATTATTGGTACACACACACACACACACACACACACACACACACACACACACACACACACACACACATATATATATATATATATATATCCTGCTGAGTTTATATAATGTTACTCACAGCTCAGGGCTGACCATTTTAGATTGGATAACCTATCATAGGGCTCATTACTGGACCTGAATCTCTTCCCTCAGCATCTATTAATTACCTGTAGCTCTCATTTAGGGTGGAAATTAATATTGGCCTTATAGGCTGGTTGTTTCTGAAATTTCATTGATTTCAGTTGTAGTGTTCTTTTCTAGCTAGGCTGAGACGGGATGGGAGTAGCTGTATAAGTGTTATGGTGTCTTCTTCCTCTAGGTACCACATCAGAAGCCCATGGTGTCAACTTGAGCTGTTACTCATGGCCTCTCTATTTGCTCCCCTTTTCTATGTAGTCTGCCAGATTATCTGCTGGGAAGATAATTATCTGCTGCTGTCTCTCTTTGCACTAAATACATCATGGGATGATCCTATGCACTGTCTAAGCATCCTATCCCAATCACAGATTTGTACTGCTAATGTTGTGTCTGAATCAATTATTACTGTGGTTCTTGAAACACAGATTATTCTCAACTCTTTTAGTATTTCAAGATTTGTTGCTGGAGTGAGTCTTCTCCTGAAACATAAGTGGACAGTGATTTGTTATAATCTCCCTTCCACTGTGCTGAAAGTATCTGTGAACAGATTTGTACAACACTAGATGGTGAACTCATTTTCTCTTTTTATTTAAATTAAAAACAAACTTGTTTTACTTGTCAATCCCAGTTCCCTCTCCCTCTTCTCCTCCCGTGGCCCCCACTCATCCCCCTATCCCAACCCCTTTCTGTCCCCCAGGGAGGGTGAGGCCTTCCTTGGGGTTTCTTCAATGTCTGTCATATCATTTGGAGCAGGGCCTGGGCCCTCCCCTGTGTGTCTAGACTGACAAATTATCTCTCTATGTGGAATAGGATCCCAAAGTCCATTCCTTTACTAGGGATAAATAGTGATCCACTACCAGAGACCCCATAGATTCCCCAGGCCTCCTAACTGACACCCACGTTCAGGGGGTCTGGGTTGGTCCTTTGCTGGTTTCCCAGCTCTCAGTCTGGGGTTCATGAGCTCCCCTTGTTCAGGTCAGCTGTTTCTGTGGATCTCTCCAGCCTGGTCTTGACCCCTTTGCTCATCATTCCTCCCTCTGCAACTGGATTCCAGGAGTTCAGCTCAGTGTTTAGCTGTGGGTGTTGGAAAACTACAACCAGTTTCTGTAACCTTCCTTGAGATTATTGATCCACCAGGACTTGATTCAAGCTAGTTTTCATCTGTTGATATGTTCTCCTTGTTTTTATTTTATTTTATTTTATCTTCCTTATTCCTGGTATGGAAATGTGATCAGTTGTCACCTTCCTTTCCATTTCTTATAGCCACAGACTTAACCACCCTTCTGTGTATTCTGCCAGATAGTAAATGTGACCCGATCACTAGGTGTCTATGGTGATTGTTTAACTGTCAACTTAACACAATCTAGAGTCAGCCAGGCAAGGGATCTTAATGAGGCATTGTCTAAATTGGGATGATCTGTAGGCAAGCCTGCAAGAGATCTCTCTTAAACTGGATTGATTGTGGTTGGGAGACCCACCCAGGAAGTGGGCAGCACCTTTCCCTGATTTTGGATCTTGGATTATGTAATAGTAGGGAAATCAAGCTAAGAGGTACACATGTATGAGTACATGCATGAGTTTCATTTTCTGGTCTTAAATGTAGTGTGCTGTGAGCAGCTTCGTCAAGTTTCCTGGGCCTAGACTTCTCTGTAGTGTTTAACATTAACCTAGTCTCCTCTAAGTTGCCTTTGTCAGGATATTTTATCACAACCAAATAAATGAAACTAGAATGGTATCTGTAAGTGTTTATAATTCTGAATAATGCTTATGTATCTACTCTAGGGCTTCAAGGGCCTTCCACAGTCTGGGAAGGGAAAGGGGTCAGGGTCTGCCCTTGTGTTTGTGACAGGACACCACCTGTAGGAGTTTCTGTGCATGTGCGGAAGACACAGGTAGAAAAAAATCATGGAATCATATTATTTTTGTAAAAGAGTTCATTGTTTTCCTAAACAAAACTGGATTGTTTCTTAAAAAGGAAGGATAGAAATGTATGTGAGCGTGGCAGCTAGCAGTTACTGTCACACTTACGGTGACGTCTGAACTCGAATGAGGAAACTTGCGAGAGACCTTTCTGTTGTGGGTTCTGGCATAATTGCAATGTTTGATCCATCGTGTTTGAAGAAGATCACATGAGTCTTCGTCAGTTCCAGTGGAAGTATCCAAACTGTTCCTGCTGCTCTTGGTGAACATAAAGACAGCAAGAGCCTGGGAAATTGAAACAGCTTTGGTGTTTTGAAGGGAGCCAGGAAGACAGGTCTTCACTCCTTATGTTCACTGTTGCGGATGTAAGGGATGAAGCGTCAACTCTACACATTTGACACTCCGTAAGACAATCTAGAAAGTGTCCCTGTGGCTTCTGGTCCATAGATACATCACCCTAACCCTGTCCTTGTTCATACTCAGTTCTCAGGCTTAGCTTGTTCCTTCTTCCAGAGGCTGTGTCCTAAAAATACTGTCACCTTCAGAAAGGACAGCATCATCATCCACATGAAGCTTCTCAATCTATCCCCCACAAAGCTGCAAACCATCTCCTGCAAGTAAAGGGGGTGTTTGTTGTTCTTCTTTTCATTGAGAAATGGCCTCTGGCAGCCACCATTGATTATCTCATGATTTGGAGAATAAGAATTTTTAATGGGATAATAAGAGACAATGGCTACTCTATAGTCACTGTGCACGTTGACTTACTAACTAACCCTATTTTTTCCTTAGAGGAGAGTGATTCCCATTTGCTAGGTCTTGGGAAAGAAAGAGCCTGATGGACACTGCTGTAGTATTTGATGCAGGCTAATGATAGTTGTCAGATCTCCAGGGCACAAATTAACCAGGTACTAAACACACCTGTCTTATAAGGAAGTGGGTGCGAAATAATCTGGATGGATGGCAATGTGTTGGTCTGCCTTCTTTAAATCTGAAACATAATTCCTTTCCAAATGATTTTATTTAAAAACCATTGTGTGTTCATAAAATATCACTGTTTCTTTGTCCGTTCTTTATTACTGTAGAGTCAAGTGTTGCAGAGCCTGAGACAGTGCTACCAGGACTAGGAACTCTTTCTGAGACTTGACTTAGATCGTCTGACTTATGGTCACGGTCCCTGTAAAATTAATACCGCCTGGCTCAAGCATTGGAGCTCTAGTTTGCCTAGAGTTCTGGCATTTAACTGTCCTGGGATGACTTTATTTAAAAAAACACACTCAGACACACATACACACTCACACACACATACACTCTCATGCATACACACACAGACACACACATACACACATAATGACACATGCATACTCACATACAGACACACTCACTCACACTAAAATATACTCTCTCACACATTTATACATACATACACAGACATTGATACACACTCTCATACACAGATACACTCTCACACACACACTCACACATACTGTCACATACAAACACACATAGATACACTGACACCTACTCTCACACATAGACATATTTACACATTTGCACACACACTCACACATATTATCTCTCACAGGGATGCACTGTCACATACACTCACACACAAACACACAATACTCTCACAAACACACACACAGAAATACAGACACACACACTCTCATACACACAAGCCCACACATTCTTTCTCTCTTACACACACACACACACACACACACACCCACACCCACCCATAGTGGTCATGAGATGGCTTAGTAAGTGTTCACTGACAAGCCTGATGCCTACAATGACAGAACCCACATGATGAAAGGAGAGACTAGATCCCCACAAGTTGTCCTCTGATACCCACATGTGTGCTTTGGCACATTAGTACACACTTGCATGAATAAATTAAGATAATGACATTTGTTAAGACATCATTTCAATGTTCAACATCGAAACAATGCACTCAGACTTTATAGCATTATACTTGGCTTTACTTTCACAAAAACTGTGTGTGTGTGTATGTGTGTGTGTGTGTGTGTGTGTGTGTGTGTGTGTGTGTACACATGTGTAGAGATAAGCTTCCCTCTGTATTTGTGTGTGTATGTTTGTGCATGTGTAGATCTGTAGAGATGTGCTTCCCTCTGTATTTGTGTGTGTGTGTGTGTGTGTGTGTGTGTGTGTGTGTGTGTGTGTGTGTACACATGTGTAGAGATAAGCTTCCCTCTGTATTTGTGTGTGTATGTTTGTGCATGTGTAGATGTGTAGAGATGTGCTTCCCTCTGTATTTGTGTGCGTATGTTTGTGCATGTGTAGATGTGTAGAGATGTGCTTCCCTCTGTATTTGTGTGCGTATGTTTGTGCGTGTGTAGATGTGTAGAGATGTGCTTCCCTCCGTGTGTGTGTGTGTGTGTGTGTGTGTGTGTGTGTGTGTGTGTGTGTGTGTACATGCATGTGTATAGATGAACTACCCTGTGTCTGTCCATGTAGAGGTCGCAAGTTCATGCCACCCCCCACTCCTACCTCAGGTTTTGAAGGAGAGTCTCTCACTCAACTTGGGACTCTCTGTTTCAGGCTGGCTGACTGACCAGAAGTCCTCCATGACCCACATCACTCCAACAATGTAGAGTTTCTGGGAATCCGAACTCATGCCTTCTTGGTTGGTCACACAGGAATCACATAGCACTGAGCTGTCCTTTTAACTGCATACCCAAAGATTCTGATGAAATATTTTCTAGAGAGCCCCACAGACCAACCCAATACAGAGAATTCCTTATTGAGATTGCCATCCCCACATGATTATAGACTGTGTCCTGTTGACAAGTAGAACTGGCCATCATACTGCATGCTTTTGACTTTGACCTTAAATGACCAGGTATCTCTTATGTGCCCTGGCCATTCAGAATGCTCGCTTGGTTCCAGCAAACATGTAGCCAAGTCCTGCCAAGATTTCACTCCTTTCTGATCACATCATGTCATTTTCCTCTAACATTTCCTTCATTTTTACCTTTGTCCCTGGTTTTTAGGAAAAGCAATCAGTCTTCAGTTCTTGGGCTGATCAAGTGACCTCACTTGGAGTCAGAGTAATAGAAAGTCACAGCAATTGGCTTGAGTGAACATACATTGCCTTGTGTTCAATTACAGTGACCTCCAGACTTGTGCTGGAATCATAGGGGGAGACCAGTTTCCCATAATTCCTCATACCCACCTTCAGATAACTCACTGAACCCATAGCCTGTGAATGCTACATCTGCTAGAAAACATTCAATAGCTCACAAAGAGACTCCCCTAAGAATGAGGCCATCCTAGAGAAGAATCAGGCAGAAAATGAAATTAAAAACCAACTCTGCTGTCCTGCATATGAATTAGTCTGAAGGAACCCCATGGAGGTAGCAGGACATTTACCAGTGTTCTGTAAGATTTCTGCCATCTGCATAAGGAAGACAAATTAACCTCTATGTGTGCAGCCATGTAACAAATCCCACCCTCGGGGACTCACTGAGTCTTTTAGACAGAGACCACAATCCTCTGAGTGGGAATGGGCACGTATATTCAGATACTGAATGCTTCAAGCTCACATAGCTTTTCCTCCCCGTGCCTAGCCTTTCCATTGTTTTTTGTGGGTATAGTTGTTGCCTTAATTTTGACATCAATTGACAAGTTTTTATTTTTTTAATGGTTATGAAGGCATTTATCAGAAATCTGATCCAACATAGGTGTGGAAAGGTTTAAAACACATTGTGGGTACACAATCCAGTGTGGAAGTTTTTACTTTTGAACTCTCTAATATATCTTTCTGTTAAAACACACACATCAGGACCTGTTCATACTAAGTCCTGCTATAGCCATTGCCCAAGACTAACCAAGTCGGAATGCAGCAGGGACATCACAAGCAGAAAAAACTGCCATGCCAACTATTTTGGTCATTTTTAGCCCAGTGGAGGGAGCTGTTCTAACACCACAGGATCAGAGCCTAAAATCACACTTCTCCTACTCCATATCTTAAGCAAACCAGGGAAACTGGAGTTATATTTGATTTTGGTTAACAAGGGGCTAATCTTATTTCAAATGAAGATAGAAATATTTTCCCTTCTGCCTGGATTTTGGTCACCATTTCTAAGCAAACCGTCCCCCGAGTAAGACTTTCCTGCATGGTATTTTAGTCAGGTGTATTCTGTGCTTTGGTATTTTCTTTGTCTCTCTGGATAGAAGGGGTCTCTTAGAAGACTTTAGCAACTATGGATGTATGACATCCATGCTCTCTCTGGCTCACAAGACTTTCAGAGATAGCCTATGTTCAGGGCTTTGGCAATTCTGTCTCCTCTGGGCAGAGAAAGCTGCTGCATATTATAAATGAAACAAGAAACAATTTCTTAAAAGGAATAAACAAGCACAATAATAAGGAAAGGACTTGGCTTTTCTCTTCCTCCCAAAAGGGAGGAAGAGTGTCTGATGAGCACTGACTAGCTTAGATCCAGGAGAATAGAGAACAGGAGGAATAAAGAGACTGCCTTCTTTGAAGTCATTTCACATTTTATAATACAAGGAAATGATTTGTCTGGGTTATTTTAAGTGAGAGGGGGAGGGAAAGGACTTTGATGCAATATATGTATATATTAAATAAGATTTTCTTAATTTCTGATATTTGGGGGTAATTTTTTCTGTATCATATGAAAGGCTTGACCTGAGATGAAAAAGACCCAAATTGCTTCCCTTTCAGGCTCACCTCCAATACATGTCAACTTTTATTAGATTTGATCTCTCAGGAACAGCGAGCTCCCTGCTCCCTCATCATCCCTGTATCTTGGCTATTATAATTACTCAGGGATGCTGTCCTACAAGTCTGGGTTCCTAGAAGTTACTGCTGGATTACTGTCATCTTAAAAATTGTGATTCTAAGCAAGTCGCCTTATTTTTAGAGAAGGGAAAATCACTTCTCTGTGAAGCCATAATGGGGGCAGAGGTGTGGATGAAAAAATAATCCTAAGTGCAGGATTATGGATAGGTTGTGCTGTGATAAACCCAGGAGTCTTCTTATGCCTAGAAACAGTGAGAAGCCCATCAGAGATCAAAGCTTAGTTGTAGAAAGCCACACTAATCACATCATGGGACAGATCACAGGAGAATGTAGGCTCATACAGGGGTTCTACTGGACCGGCCAGCTCTGGCTTCCTACCATCTACATGAGGGAAAAATCCACAATGTGCTTTTGTCTGTAGCAGATCTAGCATCTGGGCTCAACTGAGGATCTTTCCAGGGCTGTGGATGTGACATGCATGCTTTGTGTTGCCATTGCCTTTTGGAGGTCTCAGTAATTAGATTCTAAGGTGGACTTGAACACCATTTGGAGACTGTGAGCATGGTACTGCAGTCCATGATGGCTGCTTGAAGCCTAGAAGTGCAAATAACAGCTCCTGGCTTAGTTTTCCTGGGAAGAGTTTGGTGACCAGGTTTTCTGGCATTTTAAGGCACTGTGCAAGAGGAATGAGCAATGCTACCTTCCCTGGAACTTTGTTGAATTGTATCCCATTCCTTCTGATTCATTTGCAAATCAGTTTCCTCATTTTCCTAGCCATTATTTTTTTCAGCCAATAGAAATCTGAGTACACACTATGTGCTCATTGTTGCTAAGGTCTGAAAATACAGAGACTAACCAATAGCAAGGAGAATTCTGGACTCCAAAGAGGTTTCTCTCCTCCCCTGCTTTCTTTTCTCCCTCCTGTGCCCCATTCTCTTCCTCCATGCCTCTACCTTCCCCTACTTCTCACCCCTTCCCCTTTCTTTTGTCATCTATAAACTATGAACAGTGCGATGTTTTAAATGTATACATAGTGGAACAGCTAAGTCAAACCGCTAATCCCTGTCTTCTTTTGTGTTGAGAACACCTCAAAGTGTTCATATTACTTTTACAAAAAATGCAGTCATTTACAAACTACTGAATGAGCTTACCATGTGCCAAGAAAAGAGTAAAAAAAACTTGGATTATCTTTATGTAACGATTTCTTTAAACGTGAACCTTGTGTCCTGTGGTGGGTGGATTTGTCCACATTATGAATGTATGAAATCCTTCAGAAAAAAAAAAAAACATGTTTCTTCAAAGTTCTTCAATGTAGAAAGTGTGATTATTTCCTTCAGATGCCCCCATTACTTGGAGTTTAGAGTTTGGTCTGTTGTCTCCTTAAAAATAAGCCCTTTCTTAGATTTTTGGCTTACCAGACTGCCTTTTTTCACACTCCATCATAAATTAGCTTCAGCTGTCAACTTGGCACAAACCTGGAGAGAGGAACGCTCGACTAAAGAATTGCCTACATCATATTCATCTGTGGGCATGTCCCTGGGGCATTTGGACTATAGGAGGTCCAGCCCACTTTTGGTGTTGCTAGACCAAGGCTGGTGGGCTTGGTCAATGCAAGAAAGGTAGCAGAGCAAGCTGGAGCAAGCCAGTAGACAGCATTCCTCTGCAGTCTTGATTTCAGTTCCTGTCTCTAGGCTCCTGCCCTGGGTTCTTGCTCTGGCTTCCCTCCATGATGGGCAGTAAGCTATCAGCCAAATTAATCCTGTCCTCCACCCAAGTTGCTTTTGAGCATGGTAGCCATCACAACATCAAGAAAGCAAACTAGGGCACCCACAGAAAGGAGCCCTCCATTTACCAGTTCTGTAATCTAGCCCCTCCCACTGTTCCATGTCCACCCCCCATACACACACGCACACATACTTTTACTTGTATATATTTTATTTATTCTTTGACAGCTCCCTGTACTTTGATCCTACCCAACCCTGACTCCTGTTCCATTCCTCTGACATTCTACAACAGTTCAGTCCCTCTCCCCACCTCCATGTCTTTTTGGTCTTATAACCTATAAATTCAACTCATGCTGTCTACAGGAACGTCAACTTATCTTGTTGACTTGACCCTGTGCGAGCATCCTCAGTTGCTGTGAGCTCATGAGCACAGCAGCCAGAAGGCAGCTTCTCACAGTAACCCTGCCACCCTCCAGCACACACATTGTCCCTGGCCCCACTCTCACAGACATCCTCCCCCAGCCTTCGAGAGGGAGAATCGTCCTTTCTTTGTGGGGCTCACTTTTACTATAAGAGTTTCTGGATTTATTTGTTGGTTTCACCCAGTGTCTCCTATAGACGCATAAATACCACAGAGGAGCAAACATCCATTCTATTTGTTTGAACTTGAGTGGCTGTTGCTGAGTGGGTCCACTGTAAGTGAGACATAAATGACACTTCATACCACACTGGAAGCAGTGACAAAAACACTAACATCTTCACATTAATGCTTCTGCCCACAGCTCCTCCACACGAGCGCCATTTTCCTGCCTGAGCCTTTCTCCTCTGTCTGTGGGCAGGGCCATCTGTTACTTTGCAGTCGTGGCTGTTTCTGCAGATGGGTATTAAATTACAAACATGACCAAGAGGTCAGGGCAGCACTTGTCACCAGCCTTTGCCAATGTCCTTTTAAGTGTCCGTGTTTGACACTGAACCAGTTATTCAGCTGAGGCATCCCATATATATCACGTTAATTGTCAAGGCAGTTTTGTCACTGGATCAGGTTGTTTTCAGCATTGGAAAAACCTGGATTGTTTGTGAGGCCCAGCTATGCTACTGAGAAGCAGTCAGGAGATGGAAGATGTCTTTGGAAAGGGACCCCTGTGCACATCACATATGTGACATGTGTTCTGACCACCCAGATGCAGTTTCAGAAAATCCATTGCCCCTTCCCGCAGCACCCCAGTGTTTCCTGTGACACAGCACAGATTTGTGAGCATCTGTGCCTCATCACTTCTCAGTTATCTGTAGGAATCTGTTTAAATGATGTTTCCTGTTTTGGTCAGTCTGTATCCTCATGACAAAAACCACACCAGGCTACACAGAGAATAGGGTTTTCCATCTGTGGCAGGTGTTTACTAATTATTTTTCTTAATTTTGAGTTTGTCATAATGTTAATTAAAAGGGAGGGTATCACAGATTTTTTTAGAGTTAATGAGTATTTTCAATATTTTCAAATCCTATATGCATAGGCTGATGTATTTGTAGTTGGAGAGTAGCGTGGTGAATATGTTTTGCTTTTGATGTTCCATTGTGGACCTACCTGTCTCCAGGGTACTGGCTTGGTCATTCCCTCCTCTATGTCATAGTGGGCACATGGCCAAAGCAGACCAATCAGGAATCTTGAGTATATGTTGTTAGGGATCGTCGAGCAACCAGTGGGGTATAGGTTTTTTTTTTTTTTTTTTTTTTTTTTATTCAGATACACCAGAAAGCAAGGCAGCGAGGCCAGAGAGAAGGGGCTTTCCACATGAGCCCCGCTCTTTTTGAACCTCCTTCTACGTCATCTCAGACTTCCCCTCACCTTGCCCTCACGGGCGTGTCCCGGCACACCTGTCTGGGTTACCTGGGGTGGGGCTAGGGTGTCTCCCTACAATTCCCCTTTTAGTTAAAAGAGGATTTAAACTTAATAGTGTCAAATGTCTAAAATTAACAATCATAAAGGTGAAATATAAGAAGATAACAATAATTTGCTATTGCACATTGTATGTCTATTCCAGCTAAGCTCTAAAGTCATGTGGAAAGGGTGTCTAACTTGAACACCTCCTTCCAATCCCAACTCTTAACAATAAGAAGGTGTCATTTATCTTGAGAACATGTAATAAATCCTGGTAAATGAACTTCTTAGCTTCCTGGGATTGACTGGTGGAAACATTAAGAAAGAAGACGGAATCCCTGGATACACTGAGGATGTCCTACATTCAAATGTAACTGGACTGGTGGGTGGTGGCATGGAAATAAATATTCCCCAGTGGACAGGAGAGCTGAAGGTGGAGGAAGAGAAGGGATCCAAGAACAGGACTGGGAGGGCTGCTGAGCAGAGAGTCGAATCCTAGCCCCAGCTGTGTCACAGAGCAGGCATGCTCTCAGCCTTTACAGTCCCTTCTCTAGAGTCAAACTCACAAAGCCCAAGACAGTTATATAATGTTTCAAAGGCTTGAAAAATTTAGTCTTGACATTCATCTGTCTTTGGGTCTTCATCCAAAACCACAAAGACTTAAGTTCAATTGCAAATTCTGTGTGAACAATTGATGAACACACCTTCTTATAGGCCAGTCCTAGAGATGACTGTCTGAGTCAAGTGATCAGCATGGTTGAGACCATCTTCTTCAAAGACTGGGTGAAGTCACTCCTAGGAAAGTTCAAACTCAAAAGAACCAAAAATCAGAAACAAGAACAAAACAATCCCTCTTCCCCATATTTACAGTTTTGTCCAGGCTTAGCTCAGGAGAGAAGAGGTGGATTACAACATAATCTATTCCATTTCAATTTCAAAGTATGGTGCCACTGATCAAAGGACTCTGAGCAGTACATTTCCATAAAACAAATTCTGACAATGTTCATTCAAACATGTGTCTTACCTTAGCTTTCCATTTGGAGGGGGAAATGGAGGTTGCCAGAACAGATAAATAAAAGTGATACAGGGGATACTGGAGGCTGCCACTTGGTCTGGCTTATAGAATTTCTGTAATTTTCTAAACCTAAAGGTTTTAATCCAGAGGTCTCTGCTTCTGAGCCCAGGGTGTCTCTGATTACACTCACCATTTCCCCAGGATAATGGATGTCATGAACAAATGCTCTCTTTGGCCACCACCAGTTCAATTTTAGAAATGTCAGGCTTGGGGACCTCATTGTTTGAGAATAATTTACCTATGAAACTGGAATGCATGAAGTGCTCTTAGAAAAAATCCTCAGACTTCTGTGTGTTATATGCTTTAGATCACCAGGGAAGTAGGGTTAACAATTCACCTATTGCTGATATTGTTGTGGAAGCATCCTGGATTGCTGACCCTAAAAATTAATAACAGATCAATACCTAAGCATTTGAAATAGTTCTTCCCCTAGGGTATAGCTCAGTTGGCATGAAGCACTGGGTTTAATCCCCAGTACCACATTAAAGTGGTTGTGATGGTGCACACCTGTAATCCAAGCCATTGGGAGGTGAAGACCCCGATTCAACAACAACAGTAGCATATTTTATCATTTCATGTTTATTTGCATCTGTGCATGCATGGCAAACACTCAAGCACACACACACACACACACATGCACACATACATACACAAATGAACTCACACAAGCATCTTCGCGTGGACTCCCTCACACACTCTAAGCATTCTTGAATGCTTGTGTGCCCCTTCAGAAGCCTACACACTCAAACCTGTCTTGGTAATATAAAAAGAAATCTGACTAATTTGAGATCTGGCTCACAGGGTGACCGCTGTAGCTACAGACAGAGGCATGATCATAAATTGAATATACATGTGCAGTGAAGCAGATGTAATTTTAATTTTTCAACAGTTTACTCCTGACCCTGTGTCAATGACAGAGATTATTCATGACCATGTTAATAAATGCTAAGTACTAGTTATATAGCGTGGAATCTATATTGCTTAAATTATTTTACTGATTTTAAATATCCACCTCTTTGACAAATGCTTTCTAAAAATATCTTAGTTTCTGATCTTGGTGGTAAAATTCAGAAAATGTGAAGAATTTATTATGGTGACCCAAACCCTTAACTTACCTAGAGGTGACAAATTCGAATAGACCATAATGGAACTCGACTGAACACCCAGGATTCAGCTATTTATTTGATTATTTGATACTTTGTTTATTTAAAGCTAGAGGTGATCCAGTGGGAATTTTATTACGAGTCTTTAAGACAAAGAACTGATACTTTCTGGAATACACTGCCTGTGTAGTTTTCTTTTCCTATACCTGTGTATGAATCGGTTATATAATGCTGGGTAAGGAATGAGTCTAAGAGGTAGCTGCTGGCCAAAGTGAGCAATTGAGAACACATGCTCTCTTTGTGTGAAGACCTGTTGGAGAACTCTCCTGGCTGCCTCAGTTCCCTGATGTCCATGAGGTAGAATTCCACATGCTGGCTGTAGCTGCAGAATTCTGGAGGTTCACTTGGAGGAGGCCCTGCTGCTGAGTTCATAACACATATGGCTCTCAGAAGGTGCCAGGTTCTCTTGTCGGTTATTCAGAGTCATCTGAATAACCCAGGCATGTGACACTCTGGAAGGCTGCTTGCAGCATTGAAACTGGGTTCTGCTAGGAGAGGACTCAGAGAGAAATAACAAGCCAGAAGTCACATTCTATGTGTGGCCTCATCTCTGAAGGGACATTCCACGCTCACGAGGGGTTTGAAAGAGTGTGTTTGCAAATAGGGATCACTGAGCCTTTTCATGGGCCTCCTGGATACAATAGGGTGTTTGGATATGAGCACCAGACATGAGTTTTAGATATGTTTCTAATCTGGATTAGCCATATGACATATTCATTTCTTACCATTTCTCACCTTAGCTTTGCTCATTTAATATGGATACACTAAGTTATGTCTGTACAGTGCCAGCAACTCACCAGGGATCGACCCCTTGTCCAAAGCCCAATCCACTCAACACACTGAATCTTCCCTTCTGCCTCCCATTGGTGGGACCTTATGTATGGAGTTTTCATCCACTCACTTGCAGGTACAAGGAGAAATTCACATCTCTGAGATGCAGTGTGCTTAATTATGAAATGGGGGAGGCAGAGATGAGAGGACCTGAGCACAGATTAAATAAGTATAAAATGGACTAATTGTCCATTGATAGCTTGTAGCAACTTCTTTTATGCTACAATAATCATTAAGTAGAATTTAATTGATAAGTCACCACAGTTTTGATAAATGTGGAGCCTTGAAAACATTGGAAACCTGTTTTGAAACTCAATCCGATTATACTCTATCTTCCTGCAAAGGGATTGTTCAATAAATATTCTATATACAAAGACAAGCTTAAAATAACAACTGCAAAACAAAACAAAACAAAACAAAAACTAAACTAAATAAAAGACAACAATAGAACACCAAGCCAGTACCAACAACAAAAAGGGAGTTGACAAACTTTAGGGGAAACTTGACCAGGAAATACAGACCTGAACCTGAACCATAAGAACTTTGGATAAGCCAAGAAATACAAGGTTGAGGAAAATTTTCACACTTCCTGGGAAAGTGGAAAGAGAACAGGGGATGCTATGTGCAAAATGGGACCATGCCTCTCTCCAGAGGAATGTATCCAGTGTGATGGAGAGATATGGAGAGATAACACACTGAAGAGAGACCACTGTAAACACTGGGATGAATCTTTACCTGAAATGTATCTAAGAAGGGAAATACAAGACAATAGAATGCACCATTGCCGCTATGTGAGCATTACAATTCAGACTAAGAAAAGCCTGTGAAGTTTCGATTTAAAAAGAATTGTAAATTATAGTCCTGGTTTCTTATTTATTATTTTTCTCTCTACTTCTTGAACTCTCAACCTTCTGCCCCTCCCCATCTGAACCTCTACCTCTGAAAACACACTTGTCCTGGAGAAAATACTGATAAATTCACATTCATCTTTGAAAACAATTTTCCACCTTGTATTAGTCTGTCAGGCTTGTGTGGGATCAGAACAAGACCTTGTGGTGCTCTGAAAATGAACTTGGTTAAGCTGTGTTGTTTCAACCCTGCTCCTGTAATGATCCCCAGGAAGCCAGGGAGGCAGGGCATGGGCCAGAATTTTAAAGGCCTGTGTCCTTGACCAAGTATGTGCTGGCCCTGCTTTGGAGAGTGGGCCGAGAGTCACCTTTTGATTACCCAAATATTGATGTCCCCTTTGCCTCAGCAGGAGCTGAGCTGTTGAAAACGAGTCTCAGGAGGAAAGAGAGACAGGCAATGTGTATTTCTGTAGGCCACACTAGGGAACTGTTCTAAAATGCAGAAAAATAACATTTCTTGTTGCCACTCAAGATAGTTGGTAAGCATAACACATCTCTCTGCTGTTGAGTTTCAAAGAATCCTGGGAACAGTGGTAGTCGCTGAGAGCACCCACAGTTTTTTGCATTGCTGACCCCTAGTAAGCTTTCATTAATATTAAGTCGCTGTTTTCTTTTCTTAAATGACATTTTAATAAAAAAATTATCACATTTATTTTGTATGTCCGGGGTGTGGCACACCACACAGTGAGCACGCAGAGGTCAGAGGACAACTGACAGGAGGAGTCAGTTCTTTACTTCCAACATGTGAGTCCCAGGATTGAACTTATACCATCAGGCTTGCTGGAAAGCACCTTCTCCTGCTGAGCCATCTCACTGTCCCAGTTTTCTCTGTATGGGTCTTCTGAATTGAATCAAGGATGTAAGGGCCGCTCCAGTCCCAGAATCCTTGGGTATAGAACCGACTTGACTCCCTGGATTCGAAGCCTTGCATAGGTTTCCCAATGCCTCTGGGCCTCAGTTGTCTCCCCTGTAACATAAAGAGTTAGGAGGATTGCAATTTTAGTAAAGCAGAATGTGCTGTGTCCAGGCCCTAGCAAATATCCAATCTGTGCGGGTTTCTGTTGTTCCTTCCTATTGAAAACCATGGCCTATGTTGTGTGTTATCAATAAACACTTTGAAAGAATTTCTTTTCAAGACCTGGATCTTGAAATTTAAATTTCCTAATGGAGAATTAACTGCTGTTCTAGAGGCCTTGATATGGCTTAGTGGGTTGTGGAGCCAGTCATCAAGCTTGACCGTCTAGGACCCACACGGTACCAAGAGAAGTGATTCCTACAAGTTGTCCTCTGACCTCAATTCTCCATCCCTACACAATAAATAGATATATAGATATAGATATGTTTGTTTATCTCTCTCTCTCTCTCTCTCTATATATATATATATATATATATATATATACATTTATCTATATATGCTATTTCTATTTAGCACATGTAGTTGTATATTTGGTGTACATTTGAGTTCAGAGTAGATAAATTTCTACTTTCTATAATAGTGATTTCTTTTAAAAATACTACCATCTCAACTTTTATAAGCTTCCTTTTTCCCCTTGCTGTTTAAAGGATTTTCCCCCAATGTGATGATATTCGATTTTTTTTCTTTTTTCTTTTTTTCTTTTTTTCTTTCTTTTTTTTTTTTTTTTGTTTTTCGAGACAGGGTTTCTCTGTTTGGCTTTGGAGCCTATCCTGGCACTCACTCTGGAGACCAGGCTGGCCTTGAACTCACAGAGATCCACCTGCTTCTGCCTCCCAAGTGCTAGGATTAAAGGCATGCGCCACCAATACCCAGCAGTAATATTCTTTATGTAGTTACTGTTCCTAAATCATTTGCCCCTTCTCTGCCCCACGTTTTATTCTTCTTTCAGTAACATACGTTCTTCAGAATAACTGAGGGCATTTGTAGTGTTTGCACTCCAGCCACACCTCTGCAAAACAGAGACCACTGCTCAGCGTATAACACCACAATTATTTGTGTTGTTGTTTTATACTGAACGTCTTTGGGGTAATTTCATGTCTAGTTAATTTATAAATTCTTTTAATAATGAAAGCCCGTCTTTTCGTTTGTAGAAACTCAATGCTATTTCACTTTCCCCTATAACCGCAGGGGCCCTGGTGAAGGCCTCTGTCCTGGTCTTTGAAGACTGGCCCTGTAGGGAGCCCTTGTAAACCTCTTTCCTTTATTCAGATATGCCTTTCTCCAGTGGCTGCCCCTCCCCCAGATCTTCCCTGCATCTGCAGTCTTCTCCCTGGCCCCTGACATTGATCTCAGTTTCTCTGTCTTTCATAATTCCACCCTAGAATTATTGGGTCTCATAAGAATCCTCCATAGTAACCCATCCCACCCCAGTTCTCACAGGATTCTCCGTGGACCAGCATGGGCTTTCCTTTATTCTCATCTCTTCACTTCTGTTTCCTAACGTCTACCTCTGGCTAGCGATTGGGGTAATTCAGATGTTCCTACTCATTAATCACTGTTTTTCATCGAATGTCTTATTTGGTGTGTGACTATACACTTATGTGACTTTAAATTACAACTACTTTAAAAATGATTGCATTTTCTCCTTTTGTGTTCTTTGTAGCTAGGTCTTCTCTTTCTGAAGTCTTTTCTCTCTGTTATTCTGTGCCTTTAGACTTTTTTTTCTGAAAATAGTTATTTGTATTACATATTAAATAATTTTTTCAAGACCAGTTCTTGGAACCCCATTCTGCCGTTTACTCTGCATAGTGACATTTGCTCTTGGGCTTTGTGTCCTTCTGTATTTCATGATCTTTGATTCTAAACTCATATATATTTGATTTTAAACTGGAAACTTTGAGCTTAAATGAAGGACATTTATTTTTATTTTTATTTTTCTCAACATAAGGGCTTACAGTTGTTCTAAAATCAAAACTGCAGGTTTGAACCAGTGAGACGGCCCAGCAGGTGAAGTTGAGATGCTTGCAGCCATGCTAAATGGCCTAAGTTCAATGCCCAGGATCCACATGGTGGAAAGAGAAACAGCTCCTGCGTGTCATTCTCTGACTTTCACATGAATGCCATGGCAAATGTGCCAGTGCACACACGCATGATAAAGATAAACAAATAAATCTTAAAAAATAAACAACTGGAGATTTTACTCAGGTGGAACATTCAAAACTAAAACAAACCAAACAGAACAAATCAAAAGAATTCAGCTTGATTTTGAGTTTTTGTGTTGATTTCAGTATTTCACTGTGGCTTAAATACCTTAGAGTCCCATTCATAGTAAGTGTATCCAGTTATTTTTCCACTGTCATTTGTAACTGTTCTCCGTGACTTTCCTGGTTTTCATCCATGAGTTCTCTTCTGTAACAGCATTTATCCCAGTGAGGCTAAGAGACTTCCATGGTCTTGCCAGTCAGCATGTTACTAACTGTATCTCTGTTTGTTCAACTTTCAATTTCATGACCTGAAAATGGAAAGAGACCCCAGTGTCGGAACAGAAATGGACGTAGCCCACGGTACAGACAAAGGGTGGCAACAAGTCACATGTCCAAGGAATGTCCTTTTTGGGAACAGGAGGTTTAAGTCATAGTCACAGTATGCAAGAAATTGCTGTTATGCTGGTAGCTGATTATCTTGCCCATTGTGTAGATATGGATGTTTTAGAGACAGACTCCAAATTGCCAAGAGCTGTTTGCACGTATAAAAGTTATAAGATAAACAGTTGGATCTAATCAGGGTGAGGCTCCCGTATACTTTTGGTGTCAAGGACCTAGAAATTCTGTGTTCTTATTTCAGAACAATTTGATCCACCTGAAATTGAAAACTCAGTATCAGCAGGAGGAAGAACTTGAAAACAGGGCTGGTTAAAGCTGTGGAAAACCCATACCCAAGGCATAATCACTGAAACTGGAATTGTAGCATGACTAGTCTTCATTCTTCCTGTCTGCCCACCCATCCAGTGTTCATGACACAGGGAAGGAAGGAATTCAACAGAGAAAACACAAGGAAACTAGGAAAATAAAGCCAAGAAGCAGAATGGAAATATATATATATATATATATATATATATATATATATATATCTCCCAGGGGATGGTTTGTTTTAACCTCTAACACCTTGCTTAGGGCTGGCTCACACAACATGTGATTGTTTAGCAGGTATAAAGCAGTGGAAGCCCATCCCAACAGTCAGCATTGATCTTACTTTACCATTGTTACTTTAAGAAATCAGTATAATATACAACTTTGTTAAGAGTCTGGGCTCTGACCCTCAAACATAGTTTGATAAAATATTGACTGCATGAATTAGTGCAAGAGAATTTGTCTGTGATTGGCTCCAACCCTCTCTAACAGATGTCACAAAGACATGCACCCTGTCTATGGCTGTGATGTTTAAGGGGGACAGTTCCCCAGGCTCCCTGGTTGCTGACATATACCGTTCTCTGGAGCCTTAGCTTTTCTCACCTCACAGGTGCAGAGTTGGGGATATGATAATGAATGTGTCTTTTGTTTCATGGTCAAGTGTTTAAACAAGTAAAAAGGATCCAGGATGATTTTTTTTTTTTGAAGAAACAGTAGAGAACAAGGCACAAACCCAGCCCTTGGGTAGCCAGGAAGTCAGCAATACCTAGTATCTGATGACTTCATGACCCTGGTTTGAGCCACAGGTCATTGTGCATGACATGATTTTAGCCCAATACTGAACCTTGTTTTGTTCATGAAGATCTAACAAGCTGGGGTCACTAAATGAATTTCCTCCCCAAACCGTAGTGGAGAGAAAGGAGAGATCTGAATGTTTAGTAAGAAAAAAATCACATTAGTCAAGCTTTGTTTGGGTGTATATGTGTGTGTTTATGTGTGTATGAGTGTGTGTGTGTGTGTGTGTGTGTGTGTGTGTGTGTGGTGTATGTGTATGTGTGTGCTTGTGTATGAGTGTGTGTGTGTGTGTGTGTGTGGTGTATGTGTATGTGTGTGTTTGTGTATGAGTGTGTGTGTGTGTGTGTGTGCGCACACATACACACACACACACACACACACACACACACACACACACACACACACACACACGTACACAGATCCTTCGGATGCTGCAAGTGGTTGTCAGATCCCCGGATCTAGGGTTAAGGTGATCAGGAGCCTCCTAATTTGGGTTTTTTGAACAAATGTGGGTCCTCTTGAAAAACAGGAAGCAGAATTAACCACTGAGCAATATCTCCATTTCCAGAAAAACACATTTTTAAAACACAGAATTCAATAGTCTTATTATGGTATTATTTTAGTCATTTTTCTGTCTCCAAACAAAATCTTTAGTAAAATATTTGTGCTGGTACCTTGTAGATTTTTCCCACTTTGACCCATTAATGTCTTTTTCTTTCCTGTGATACATTGATCAGGAGCAGAGTCTGTCTTCAAATCACAGCAATTTAGAATCACGTTAACATTGAGACTGTAATGAACTCGAAGGGAAGTCAAGTTCACATAGTGCAGAGAAACCATAACCCAGAAAGAAGTTAAATTTTGACACCAAAACCTTAGTAATGTGGTAAAACTTTCACTTTCTCAGCCTGAGTTATTAATATTAAAATGTGTATGCGTATCACAATTTCTCCAAAATTCCAAAAGGCAAAAACAATTTCAAGACATCCAGTAAAATTTAGATAAAATCATTGAGGTTTATCAAACACACCCTTAACACAGGGGTCCTTAACCTTCCTAATTCTGTGGCCCGTTAGTACAGTTCC
Source organism: Cricetulus griseus (assembly GCF_003668045.3). Classification (NCBI taxonomy): domain Eukaryota; kingdom Metazoa; phylum Chordata; class Mammalia; order Rodentia; family Cricetidae; genus Cricetulus; species Cricetulus griseus. The sequence goes on along the minus strand of NC_048599.1, from coordinate 8,145,074 downwards.
TCATGCTTTGGTGACCCCCACAGAAAATTATTTCATTGCTACTTCATAACTGTACATTTGCTGGTGGTCTTAGGTGATCCCCATGAAAGGGTCATTTGAACCCTAAAGGGGTCGAGACCCACAGGTTAAAAACTACCGCCTCAACAGTCACCAGGCGATGTGCCATTTCACACAGAACACCCCAGTTCTATGTTCAAAAGGTTACTAGACTTAAGCTAGGGTGGGGAACGGGAGCCAAGTCTCCAGGAAGGGAAGCGATTCTAGATGTGGAGCTGGGATTCAAGCCAGGTGCCGCTCCTCTACCCCCTTAAATTCTGTCTTTAGTATTTCAACATCTTGCTGTTCAAAAACCATTGCAAAAGATGACTTTTTAAAAAGCAAACACAAGCGAGGGATTCTTAAATGAGTTTGGGTAAAGGGGTCATCATAAATGTTTGGCAGGTTTATAGTGTGGCTTTGTGGAAATAGATGTAATTTGAAATACAATTAAAAGAATCTGTGGGTAAAATGATGAAGAGAAATGAAATGAAGCCCTCTACAGAAACCCCAGTTGTGCAGAAGCATGTCATGGGTAGATGCCCATCTGATAAAAAGGTTTTAATTAAACTCCATAATTTATTATCCATTATACTTCAATGAATTGAAAAGGATATAATCCGAGATGCTTTCTTTCTGCCAAACAGGATCGTGTACCATAAATTCCACACACCGTGTGCTGTCAAGCGAGAAACTGTCCCCACTAATAAAGTGTAGGGGAGACAATAATTAATTCTCATAATTCTTTAACACTTAGTACAGCTGTCGAGATACTTCCTTCTGTGCTGAGTTTGGCCTTGTTTGGAGTTGAAAGAGAACTTCACAACAACGAATTATTCAAAGGAAAATATTTGAATTAAATATGAACTGAGACGGATTCAATGAAAGTCACTGTGTTATTTTAGATAGTCCTCCAGGGATAGTGATGTGCTTGTAAATGTTTTTCATACATATATGTATGTATGCCTGTATATGCATATATGTGTTGTGCATTGTTCAGATACTTATACAGATGAAAACAAGTACCCATGTGACTGGCAAGATGAGTCAGCAGGCAGGAGCAGGTGCTGCTCTTGCATAAGATCTAAGTTCTGTTCCTAGCACCCAAATCTAGTGGTTTTATAATCACCTGTAACTCAGGCTCTTGGGAATACAATATTTTCTTTTAGTCTTCTCAGGTATCTGCTCTTACATGAACAAATTCACATACATACATACATACATACATGCATACATACATACATACATGTATCCATGTAATTAAAAAGGTATAAAATCCTTAGAAAATATATATACACATAACCCATTAAAATCTTATAAGTTGCCTCAGCTTTATCCATGGTTATATTACTTTTAAGTTTTCAATTGTCTATATTTATTAGGCTAAACAATACACCTAAAAGGACAGAAATAAAATATATAAAGGGTGCCTGAAAAAAATAGTGAAATCAGTTCTTCTGATTCTTCCTTCTCCTAACCCTCTCCATGAAGGAGAATTCTGACAATAGTTTATTGAGATTAATTTCAAGATTAAAGTCTCAAAACTATGTAGCATCAGGTGTGTTTTTATAATTTCCTATTCCATTACTTTTTAATATGCATAGCTCAGATCATATATTATTTCAAACTTTGCTGTTTTCACTTTAGCTAGTCTCTCATAAATATGCTTGCTTTTTAAAATTCTGATAAGCTATTAGGAATATAAACTCCATTTCACATATCTTCTGATGATAAATAGTCTATTTCAGATAATTATATTTGCTATCAAAACAATACTGTGATTAATAATTTTAAGCAGTGAGTTGTTGAATGATAAGAAATGGGCATTTGAAATTTCAATCACTGCTTACCAACTGCTTACCTTTCTGAAGGGGTGGACAGGGTACACTACCCTCACTAGGACTATTTCCCCAAAAGCACAACAAGTGCAGAGGAGACAGAGCATCACTGGATAAATGAGTTAATTATTTAATCAAATTAAGTGCTTGTGATGAAAACCCTGTAAATATTCATAAGTTTTTCTTCAAATAACGAAGTATTTGTATCTTCCCCATTTATTAAGTGTGTGAGCATACACTAATATAGGCTTGTATGTCTTTGTGCTCTACACTGGTTTTCTCCTTCTACCATGTGGAGTTCAGGGATTGAACTCAGATCCTCAAAATGGTGGCAAGCACCTTTATCACTGAGACATTTTGTCACCCTCCAAAAGATAGTTTTTGGAATACAAATGAAATAAAATCATCAGATAGTGCTTTGATGCATTTTTTCCTGTTTAGGGCTCTTGAATAATGAACATGGATAATGATTAACTAGTATCCTATTTTTAAAAATAGTTACTTAGAGAAAGGTGATTTAAGAGCACATATATTTATATATTTTTTTAAAGACAGGATTTCTCTGTATTGCTTTGGAGGCTGTCCTGGAACTTGCTGTGTAGACCAGGCTGGCCTCAAACTCACAAAGATCCATCTGCCTGTACCTCCTGAGTGCTGGGATTAAAGGCGTGAACCACCAATGCCTGGCGATTTAAGAATATTTTTAAAATTGTAAGATAGTGGAAACCACTTTAGCGCATTAAATGGGGGGCATGCCAAAATGTATGGGGAAAGTAGGCCATTGGTAGCTTATATTCTTCATAAAGGACCGCTATTTCATAATTTTGTACCTATTTTCTCTCCATTCATGGGTCATACTTAATCTCTGACTTTTATGTGCTGCCAGGCCGCCACAGGTAAAAACATGTAACAGGCATGTATGAGTGGCCATATAAACATAAACATGCACACACAAGCATATTATGTACTTTCCATGTACACAAACTCAAGGCTTCATGAAAAGCAAATCTGATTTCTGTTTGGATCATGATTTTGAAGTGTACTTATTTATTCTCTTTTCTGTTGGTTGATGCAAACAGCCAGACCTTTCAGGTTAAGTCTTAGAGCTGTAAATCCAATTCATATGCATTGTGGAGGAAAATGGGTGACTTCTGAGAGGTTGTCTGTGGACTATGTGTCTTCTCTTCAGCCCTAGTTTGAGGAAAATTTTTTCTTCCCTGGTTGCTGCTGAAGTTAATCAGAAGTCTTAGGGAGTTTTTAAAGGCAAAGGATTTTTGTCAAATCAGAATTCCAGAAGGCAGGATTCTTATCATTCAGTGGGGTTGCTTGCTACCTTCTAAGCAATTAGTGATCCCCTTGAAAAGCATTTCCTGCCCTTTGATACCAATCTCCCACCCCTTGGCTCACATGGTGGTATAGACATAACATAAAAGGAATCCCACATATTTTCTGTTTATTTTACCACTGTTCCACACACCTGGAAGTTTTCTGTATTCGTTTCCCAACTGTATGCATCTCTCTGTAATGAAACCATTTAGTTTCCATGAAAATCCTTTGTTCTCTTTCCTGAAGAACATCTACATTTCCCATTCTACAGAAACAGATTCTAGAAAGTTCTCTACACTTTCTATGGCAAGCTCCTGGTGGACCAACTGCATTTATTAATATCCCCTTCTGCAGAAACAGACTCTAGAAACTTCTCTACAGTTTCCAACGCAAGTTCCTGGTGGGCTGACTGCATTTATTAAAGGTTTGTTGCTAGCATACCATCCTCCAATGAGAGGATGGAATGAATGGTGACTATATTATTTTTAATGGAAAATTGCTATTGAAAATTTGTGATTTGACATCATGGTTAGATAGGGTACAGGGCCTCACAGCTAACAGCTAAGTGTTATATGTGGATAAGAAACTGATGTTTATGAAGAGTGAGAAGGAGTTCACATACTACAGGAGGGGACATAGGGACCATGGGACTTTGGGATGAAACAAAGATATGGGTCATGAGATTTCCATGTTTAGCTGCTATGCTACATTTGTAACACCCAAAAATCATCAAAGAAAGAGACAGAGGGAAGAAGAAATGAGTAACCACTTATCATGAAGAATAAATTGGGTCTCAATTATATAATAGTTATATTATATAGTTACAGGATTATATATAATAACCCTAACCTGAGAGATAACAGAAGTGAGCAGAAGATCCTTTGTAGGGAGACACTGTAGCCTGCCTCCTAGTAGCCCAGACAGGTGTGTCGGGACACACCCATGAGGGCGTGATGAGGGGAAGTCTAAGGTGATTCGGGAACGGTTCTTAAGGGACCATGCACACATAGAGACCTGCTTCTCCCTTCTCCGTTCTCTCTGGCCTGGCTGCCTTGCTGCCCCCTGGCCCGCTTTGGCTTACACTTGGCTGGTGTTATCCGAATAAAGAAACCTTAGCCTTACGGACTGCAGATTGATCTCTCTTCAATCCTTAATTGATTTCAAAGTTGTTACAGATGGGCTATGCTATTTGCTTTGTACTACCTCCCATTTTGAGTGGTAATAGGTACTGATTTTGTGTCCAATTGGGCTGCTGTATTGAATGTGTCCTGGTCCCCTGGCTCTTACAGTCTTTCCAGCCTCTCTTCCAGAATGGTCCCTGAGTCTCTGGTGCAGTTTGTGTTGGAGCTGGGTACCGCATGATCATTTGTTCTCTGCGTTTTTGATTAATTGCGGTTTCCTGTAATAGCGTCTGTCTTGAAAGGGGAAATTTCTTTGTTGATGAGTAAGAGCTACACTTACCTGTGATATAAGGATATGTGTTTAGAATGCAGTGAGGGTTACAGTGTTTTATCATAGTAACAGAAAAATACCTAGTACATGAACTGAGACTGAGCCTGTTTCTGTAATACACATGGCCAATGGTCTTGATTTTCTCCTGTGTTCACCCGTCTGTTTCTAACATGAAGTAAGTGCTTTTCCTCCTAAAATCTTTCTTTGTCTATCCTTCATCTTCTACTGAAGTTATAGTCATGTGACTTAATTTGGCCAATGCCATAGCAGTGAGACTGATAGAGACACAGGGTACTTTACATTAAGTGTGTCCTTTGCCAGCCAGCTGTGATGTCTTACTGGTAAACACATGTAGGCCAGTGTCTCTGGGTGATGAGGGGAATGAACAGACTCCGGTAGAAAAATCAGCTTTGAATGTCTATCACAAATATTTTATTTCTACCCAAATCTAGCTTGGGGAACATATGAGTTTGGAATTTGAGTAGGGAGTTAGAGGAACATGGGTGACTCAGGCAACTGCATCACTGAAAAGCCCACTCCAGCACGCATGATGACACGTGAAAACGGCCTCCCTAGAATCGCCTTTGCAGCCTGCCGACATCTCCACCAAAGAGTCCCCTGTCCACCAGCAATCCGTCACTGGTTATGTAACCTGTGCAGGGGGCAGCGGGGACACTGTGAGTCGTCAAGCTTTCCTGTGAGCTTTTGTAATGCTCCTGTGAGACTTGCAAGGCTCTCGGGTTCCCTCCAGCAAATGTCTACAAAGCAACCACAGAGCCCTGTCTCTTCACTGCTGTCCACAAGAAAGCCTGGGACACAGCAAGTGGGACAGAGGGACACCTCGGAGCTTCTGTCTAACCCACCGACCGTTGTGTGGGTTATGAGGGACGATGCATTGCTGTTGTTTCTCGGGGCACTTTTCAGTGTGGTTGCCCCACGGCAAAGTACAGATGCAGATGGGAGGTTAACAAGGTTAGCTGCCTTCAAATAATAATTCCTTTCAATTGACTTACGATTTGATTGCCACTCAAAACTACCTTCCAAAGGAATTTTTGGCACTCAGGAAAGTTATTTTAACTTTCTCAATTATTGTATCTGAAAGAATAGATCTGAGAGCACCTAAGTTGGATAAAAAATAGCCTACAAGTGTTCTGCATAATTTGTACTCAGGCTACTTCCGGTTGTATTTACAAAGCTGTGTTTTTCATATGAAAAGTGAAGGGTTTGAGTACATAAAACATGAAAACTTTTCAACTTCAAAATGCGTCATAAATCACACTATGCATTAAGCAGTTCATTCAACAAATATATTGAATAACTCCAAATGTCCTCCAATGTTTTATTCTATTTATTTGGCACAGACATCTTTATTACAGTATACCTTGCTAGTGGAACTTGGATATTTTTAAGGTGTACTTTGTGACGTTTTGATATAGGTTTACTGTTTACAATATTCAAACTAGCATATGGACCACAACATATCCACCATACCATGAATTTGGAGGGTGGTGGTAAGAACAATTAAGATCTTAGCAAATTTCAATTGTATAATACTATATTGTGATCTGTATTAATCCTCTTTAATTAATTTTTAATTTTTTAATTAATTTAGAGAATTTTTCATCTTTTACAATGGGGTTTTTAACTCATGACACCAATTCTCCTTTCTTCTGTCCTCAGGCCTGTGGCAAGTGGAAGTGTATAGCATTTTTTCCACTTAACATTTAGTTTTCTAGGGACAACTGTATCTTTACACACACACACACACACACACACACACACACACACACACATATATATCACTTTTTAAATACACCCACGAACAGCCAAGCATTCTAATGAGTCAGGCATGTTAGGATGGCTGTTATGAAAGAGAAAAGTGATAATGAGTGTTAGTAACAATCTTGAGAAAGGGGAGCCCTGGGGACATATTTGGTGGGGTATAAATGGGTGTGGCCCTGTAGAAAAATGAAATGACAATTCCTCAGAAAACTAAAATTGAATTTTCATATCCAGTAATTCCATTTCTGAGTGCACATGGTTCCTCAGTTATGATGTTCAGTTTATGCTTCTTGACTTTACAACAGTGTGAAAGCAATTGATATTTAATAGAGATTCTCTTGAATCTTGACCCCTTTCCTGGGTTAAATGTCACTGGGACAGAGATAATCACTGCCACCCTTCTAGGTGAGCCAGGCTATCATGAGTGTAGACAGACAGCATTCTACTCTTACAGTACTTGGTTACTTAGGCTTTGATTTACAATCCTATAAAATTATAATGGGTTCATTGGGTTGCAATCCCATCATAAATCAAAGAACACCAATGTATATGGTAAACCTTCCCATGGAAATGCAATCAGCAGCTCAAAGAGGTGTTGTCTCCTCCTGGATTATAATATTATAATATAATATAATATAATATAATATAATATAACTAACAGATGGAAATGACATAGACTTCATTTGGTGGACGAATGTGTATCTTGACTTGGGTTTGAGGCACTGGATAGAGGTTCCCAGTTCCCCTTCTTATAGAGCTGATTGAGTCCACACCAGGCTCCCACACTATGGACATCAGTGGAGCCCTATTTGCCCCGAAGCCAGGTATAGGCAGTGAGGAACAATCCCTATGCCCATTTATATTGTAACTTACCCACACCTAAGGGAGCCTGTTAGGAGTGCTTAGGGTCAAGATGTGGGCCCTGGAAGTCCTAGCAAGAAAGATTTTGACAACTGTCCTTTATAAGACAATTAGAGAAGAAAATGATGGTGCCATGGAAGAGTTATTCAGTGTGGCACTGTTGGGAAGAGGAACAGAGGGTTCAAGGATGCATCCTCTCTGTCTTCCTGGCCCTGCAATGCGGGTTAGTTTGTAACAGAGGGCAAAAGGTGGGCATAGCTTAGCAGGGGTTTTCCTCTGTGGTTGCAGAGTCAGCTTCTTATGCATCGACGTGTCCATGTGATGGCCTTCCACCAGAAGAGTCTTGAAATCTCACAAAGCTTCTCACCAGGGATTGTTTACATGATCCACATATGGACACCAAGCAATAGAACACCCCTTCCTACTAAAAGCCTTACTTCTCATGGGATTCAAGTTGGACTCTACTGGGTGGATTTAGGCCATTTCCTATGCAAAATGGTTTGTGTCTTACTATATATGAAAATGACACAAACTAACAAAAAAATCCCACAAATACTCCAAAGGACAATGGAAACCAGCCAACAAATGTTAGTGGACAGAGTAAAATCATAGGAATGTGAAGAAAATATTATGAATGAAATGTTTTATGTTTACTGTTTGTATCAAATAAAAATGCTATAACAGAATCTTTCATTGTTTTTTATTTAAATTTTTTAACATTACAGGTAAAAATTTTACACCAACTGCCCATTTTCTGTTTTACTCAAAACACACCAAGAATGAAAACAATTTTTAAAAAGTGGATTTCCTATCCATAACATTAACACAAACAGGGACAACACAGGATGGAGCGCTGTCTGCAGCTCCCCTGACACTGGAATACATGCAGCCCTGCATGTGAGGTACAGCATGGAACTCAACTAGAATTCATATTTACCAAGAGATATTCTGTTTGTCACTGCTCATTGCCCTGGTAATTACAGTATTGACTGAAAGCTTAGTTTAATTTGTATCCATTACCCCCTCCCCAACTATTTCAATACACCTCTTAGCTTCTTAATCAAAGCTTGTTTAAGAAGATGTTGACTGCAGTTCTACCCTGAGCATCATCTGTTAAGCCCATTGAAGTTGTGAGCTGTGTGTAAAGCAAATTCTACTGAATGGTAATGGGCCCTGCCTTTCTATGCAAAGGACATAATCCCTACCTTCTCATGATTTCCCCCATTGTTGAGAACAACTGCATTTCCCCAGAATTTAAGGCACATCAGGAATACAAATTAATATTACAGTAGATATATTTTTTCTATAAAGAACTGTAGATCTTCAAAACAATCCCTTTAATTTGTTCAATTCTCAAAAAGCACGGATTAGGTCAATAAAAACTACAATTGTATTGGTATCATGAACAAATGAGCTGTCTGACAGTGTCTTAAGCCTTTATTTACATTGCAAGGGAATGCCTAACATTTTATGGCTGTAGGAAGGAAGTCTCTGATTGGCTAGCTAATATCCAAGGCACCTTAGTAAGTCAGTAACTGATGGATGAAGAATTGTATCTCCTCAAATCCAGTCCTCTTCTGTTTGTTTTTCATATAGCTCTTGGTATCTCAAGTTGGATAGGACTTTAAACATATTTAACATATTTAAACATTTATTTTATTTTATTTGTATGAATATTTTGATGGGTGAATGTAATGATCCCTGTGTGCATACAGTGCCTGTGGAGGTCATAAGGAGTCAGATCCCCTAGTACTGGAGCTATAGGTGGTTGTGAGCTGCCATGTGAGAGCTGGGAACCAATCCCAGGTCCCCTGGAGGAGCAGCCAGGGCTCTTAACCAGAGCCATCCCTGCAGCACCTCATTTGGATAGTACCTTCATGCATTAGATAATAAAACGGGATAAAATCAAGACTTCCAGACAATGGGACAAACAAATAAAACTTTGTCCAACCCTGTTCACAATCTGGAGAGATGCGCACTGAAGCCATGAAGTGAGTGGCAGCCCTGGGGTACACTTGCTTCGAAGGCTTTAGTTAGAACAGGACGCCGGTGCATCATCACTAGATGCAGTGAACATCAAGTCGTCTTGATTAAGCCGACACTCATGGTCAACACTAATTTCATGGATGGAGTCATTACCCATGTAAGGAATGGAGATCCGCCAAGGAAATTATAGGTAGAAGGAACCCGAGAAGCCCCTCATTAAAGGGAGGGGAGTGGCCACTCTTCAGTCAAGGTATGAACTCCATGATTAACCTGCCCTTCCTGTCTTCTAATCCCTGACAAGTCTTTGATATCAACTTGGGGACAACTTCTCTCATGTCAGGAGATTAATTCCAAGCAAGCCCCGTTTAATTGTTTTGTTTGTTTCACTCAAAATGCCCACTCTTGCCCATCAGTCCTGTTTATTCACATTCAACATGTAGATCTTAAACTATAGCCTGGTGTGCCATCCAGATGTCCCACGTGACACAAATTCATAGCATATGCAAACCTCCTCATCCTTGCCCAAGCATCTGCCTCCCTTCCCTCATAGAGTTTTCCAATCTACAATTTCTTTCACTACTCATTATACCTCTAATTTCTAAATGTATCCCTAACTACCCATCAATACCCCTTATAGAGATTATGTGGTACAATTATTTATTGATGTGTATCTTTTTAGTTCCTTGAAGACAAACGATATCTGTAACTGATTGCTTCCACACGAATACACTGTGAATATTCAGTGGTGGTCAGTGCTCATTTGATGAGAGAAGGAAAGAATGGTAAATGCCTGCGACTCATTCTTATGGCCTTTTGATCCAAGCTTCTAAATCCTCTTTCCTCCCTGAGTTGCAAGGATGATTTGGGGTAGCCACCAAGCATTCCTGCATCAGTTAGACAACACTGTCTCCCTGTAAGACCCAAAGATAATCTTTCTACTACGTGTGCTGAGCTTTCAGAATGTAGAGCTGTGCTGGTCACCTTTAGCAGTTTCTGTCTCCAGTTAAGCATCGCCTGCCTTTGCTCACAGCTGCTTCCCCTGCACAAAGCTCTGCATTTTAGTGACTTTAAAGCACTGGAACTAGAGAGCCCTCTTTGGGAGAAGTCATTTGGGTTGATAGAGTGTCTGTTCTTTCTTGCTTCCACTCTGGTTGACGTCACCAAATAAGAGATTTTAGGAAGCATTTAGCAGATTTTATTTCTTTTTCCTATTTTCTGCAGAATTTAGACATTTATACACAGCTATCTGGGAGAGAGAACAAATCTAAGAAATGCCATGCTTTTTCCCAGTCACCCCTCTTTGATAAACTGTGTTCACATTGGTACTCCCTGACTGTGCCTCACTACTTCTGTGGGGTGTGTCTATTCTCGGGGGGTCTTCATGCTTCTGACTCTGCTATCTCTCCCAGCGTGCTGGAGGTAAACTCAAAAAGTGTCTGTGACCCTTGTTTCACTTGAATTGGCCAGGTGAATAAGATGCAGGGTACAGCAGGGATCCTGGACATGTGGGGCCCTGGCCAGCAGCATCAACCTGTACATTTTCAGGCCCCACCCAACCCTTGTAGACCAGAAACTAGAATGCAGGTAGATAGGGTTCAGCCTCACAGCCATCTGAGTTTGAGCAGGTTTGCATACCTGCTGGTTCTCAACTATGCTGCTGTTAAGAACAACTTGCAACAATACTTCATTCTTATGGAAAAGCATCAGCCTTTCCATTTAGCTTCTGAGATTTGGCCAGTTTATTTAATCTTTCTAAAATTGCCTTTCCTCCCATGTAAAATGATGATGGCAAAGCTTCGATTCATTTTGATTTGATACAGCACAGGGCACTGCAGTTAGCCTGTGCCAATGTGCTTGATCTTCCGGTGCACAAGACCCTGGCGCATAATCTGTGTCATAGCCACAGCTGGCAGAACTGATGCCCTTGTCACTGTCCATCAGAGGAACAAGGCATATAGAGAAACCACTGCTCCTCCATAAGGAACAGGGCTGTCCTTCTCTTCTTCTGGGCTCTAATCGGAGAACCAAAGACTGCAGCAAGTTTTTGTGAAGGTAAAGGATTAGAAGAATGAGTAATTATTTTTCATAAAAGTACAGGAAAGTTGCTGTTAAAGGCCTTGAAAGGCACCTATCTCAGCACGTTGTACTTTTATATATGAAAGTTATAGGCAGGTCCAGGGCTAGAAAAAGCAATGATCCATGAGGCTTGGACTTTGATTAGAGAAAGGGCTCCTGGAATCTAGTTAGGCAACTGTCCTTTTTTCTTTCAATTTCATCCTTAAAAGTTGTCCAGATCAGGCCAGCCCTGTTCACCAGCTCTCAGGTACAAAGAGCTGGGTGGCGGTACCTCATGAGAGCCAGTCTTCTTCAATCACTTTGAAGGAAACTTTGGTGATCAAAGCAGAGCTCTGAGCAGGTGGATTTTAATTCATATTTAACAAAAGCCAAAATGCCAGGCCATTAGAAAATTCTATCAATGTGGTGATAGCGAATGCTAAGCATGACTGCATGTGTGAGAAAAGACCCAAATGTTGAAAAAAAAGGAAGGTAAATTGAACATGAAAACACTAATGCTTTGCAAAAGTGGAACAGAAATGAGCAAAGAATATAAAGTGCTGGAGATAATGGTTGCCATGGCAATTGTTTGACCATGGCTCATACTGTAGAAACTAGGGTGAGAATAATTGACAAAATCCTTAGTGGGAGTTACCCCACAATGATCTGACTGCTACAGCCTTCCTTAGTATCTTTTAGTATCCGATCCTGATATCCTGGGAGCCTCACCACAGTTGTAGTTTGCTAAATACAGATGAGAGAAATTTCTTCAACTTCCACAAGGAGCAGCAGGCAGTTTCTGAAATCCTTATTGTTTGGATGAGAAGTGCCTCCCATAGTCTTGTCTATTTGAATACTTGGGCCCTTGTTAGTAGCCCTGTTTGGAGGTCTTTAGGTCATACAGTCTTAATGGAACAGGTGTGTCCCTGGAGGTGGGCCTTGAGGTTAAACACCTTGAATTACTTCCAGGTCATGCTGTCTGCCCTGTAATGATAAACCTTTCTGCAAAGTCACTCTCTTCCTCTTTCTCTTCCTCTCTTCTCTTCTCTGGAGCCGCCATGTGATCTGCTGGCAAAAGAGGGCATATATGGCCAGTGTCCTCAATAAGATAAGTTCTTATAAAATATAAAGATTAATACTTATGGTTGATAATTAAGACTGAGCTAGCAGATAAGAAATCCTAGTCATTGCCCAGCAGCATTGTAAAAATATATAAGACTCTGTGTTACATGGGGCCCTAGTATGGTGGTGGAACTCAGGTGGTTGCCATAAAGACTTATTACAAATGGTTGTGGTTTCAAGCACTCAGCTTCCTGTTCCTGCAGCTATCCCCTCTTGTCATGACGGGTCTATCCCCTTTGAACCATAAACCCCAACAAACTCTTCTTTCTCTAAGTTGCCCTGATCAGGGTATTTTATCTCCAGGTCAGAAAAGTAATTAATCCATTTGCTAAACATCCCACACTTTACAATTTGGAGTGGTGGGATTTGGCACAATGCATGAATGGCCCAATCTACAATAATGAGTGGTTTTCTTCCACTAAAAGCACATGGTAGCATGATGTTTTTTTAAAGCCAGGGTTGCAAAATACTGGATTAGAATTGACAGCACACCAGCAGCTCAGCAACTCAGTCTTCTTCCCCATGTGTGGCTGTCGATTGCCGCTTTTTCTCCTTAATTACCCATCTGCTAGAGAGGAAAGTAATGCCACATCATTTAGAAGAAATGCACCTGTTTATTGAAAGGCAAGAATAACCCAGTTTGCAAAGGATCCTTGGCTCTCACTCTTGCTTCCACAGACTCAATACTGCTGTTGTTTTTCCCATGATCAAATGACTCCAAATTCCAGACTTTCCAAATCTGTCTTTTCAACCTTCATCTATCATTCTTTGCATAAGCTTTACAGCACAGGAGGTATTTGGGACAGGGAAGCTAAAGAAAAATACAGGAATCATTTGGGTAGAGACACTTTTACAGAATAAAGGAGCAGAAAGTTAAGATGTCCAATGCCCTAAATTTTTATAAGCATCTTTTAAGACCTTTTCATCTTACCTAGCAGGTTGGCAAGAGGTATAGACATTTGCATTTCAAGGTTAACAAAGGCTATTACTGATGGCCAGTAACTGGTGAAACTTAATGAGAAGTTATATGGGCTGGATTCATAACTTGTTTTCCATGGTAGCCAGGCAGCAGAAGGCTCTGTGTATATAAAGTGTACTGCTTGTTAGGTATGGCTTCTAATTAGCTGGAACCAAAAAACACTTCTGCTAATGATATTTTTATGCCAGGAGAGTTTGAGAAGTTCCATATCCAGTTGGATTTTTTTGTTTTAATATAGACAAAAGTTATACACACCAATAGAATAATAAACAAGGGCCCAAACCGGAGAGCTGCATGTTTGTAACATGCCTGGATTCTCAGCACAAAATTGTGAGATTTTTTTTTCCCAATGGTTGCCACAAAAAATTACCACAAACTTTGGCTCAAAGCAACACCCATTGAGTACCATGGTTCTGTAAGTCTGAAGTCCAGTCCTACATGGCCCTGACTGGATTAAAATCTCCAGGCTTGGGGTATGTGTTTCATAAGAGGGTGGTGTAGGAATAAGGTTTGATGCCATGTTCTTTACAATGCTCTAAGAATCCAGCAATTTGTGATCACAGGATTGATCCCCAGTTCCCGTTCTGCCTCTTCATGGCAGATGCTTTAGTTACAGGAAGCCCCTCTAGGGCTTCATAGCTCACACCTTACCATTCAGCTCCTGGCAGTCAATCATTCCCTTCAGTTCAGAACCTCTCTCCAGATATAGAAGTTTTTTTTTTTATTTTAAGGACCAAATATTTAGGAAAAATTTCATTTTTTTGAGACAGAATCTTGCCACACAGACCTGTTTGGCGTGAAACTCGCTGTGTAGCTATGCCCGTTTCAACTCCTGTGCTTGTTTCTGCCTGTGCTTCTCTTTTGGTACAGGCAAATTCACCCCTACACCCATTAACCTCACTATTTTAATGTGATAGATGAGTTAAATGATTTATTCCTATGAAGCCCATTTTGATACAAGGAATAAGACACATTCACAGTTTCTGAGAACTAGAAAGTAGACTTCTATGAAAGGCTATTACTCATTTCACACAAGGTAGGTCATCTCTTTTAGTTTTTCTCCATTTTTGCAGAAGGCTACAGTTAAGGGTGGTTTATTAGCCTGTTATACATAGCATGACTAATCAATGCTCAAGCTCAGATTTTACAGATATTTGACTTCAGAAGTCAACTTTCCAAGTACTGTGCCATGCTTTATATCAGTGTGTGTGACTGATAATGTTGATCAATATGCCTCTGTGTCACTTGGGTATTTTCCAATGGGCAGTTGTGGTTGTGATAATGGGAAGTAATATTGTTTGTTAAGAGTTTTACTACTGAAGAGCTAATACTATGTCAAGCTCTAGAGAGATGTTCAGGGGAAATGTCATCCAGGCCTTTGACAGCTCTGTGTCTGGTTAAATTGGTTGAATTGTTTTGGAGAGGCATGGCTGTTTTCAACACAGCTTCCTAGCTCTACAGTGTCAGATTTTAACATCCTTCCTAACATGGCACTCTTGCTTTATAGACTTGTATTTCCTGTGCCATAACTTTATAGTAATGGAGCATATTCTCATGCTATTTAACACTCACTTGCAGTGGTCATGAGATGTCAAAGTGAACAGCGTTGATGATTTAAATATGCTTGCATACTTTGTCCTTTTTTCCCTATGTTGCTATAATCTCTCATGAAAAGATTCTGTAGCTACCAAACCTTAAATAATGAAGACATACAAATTAGTCTGACCACAACCCAGACCCTAGATTTCAGCATAGGCCATCTCAGGCAAATGAGTCAACCCAGACAGATCTGAAAAATATGAGTGAGAAAAGTATATTAATGTTTATTTTTGCAAACTAGTAAAATTGTAGCTGTTATATAGTCTAGCAAATTGCAGGAAAAAATTCTTACTCAAAATAAAGCTTCCACTAATAATCTCAATGGTTTAAAAAGGAGTGTGCCTTGGAAGGAACCATCTTTGTTGCCTTATTCATGATTCTACACTGTACAAGTATCTTTCTATAATAGTAATAGTCTATAAGATAGATTCATGTGTTTTGGTGACTGAAAGGCTCAGTTGAGTTCTGTGGAGGTCAGTGGAGGAAGTGAGAAGCATACAGTGTTACAGGATGGAACTCTACCTGCTTGCCACACAGTAGGCCAATAAAGTGTAAAGACAAGACATTAAGATAGAGACGTTCACTGCATTTGAAAAGCTGGGTAGATAACAAAATGGAGGTCTCTGCCAGAAAGTTTACTTTGCCAGGAAGCTGAATTGGGAGCAGTTTAGATAGGTAGTTGATAAATGTTTTCTGGCCAATATGTGCTTTCCTCAAAGTGGACAGACCAGATGGATACATCTGATACTCCTTGCACACTCCAGACATGCTTTTCCACTCTGTAAGTTATGTGAACACAGGTCATCATTTCCTTGTGCTCCTCTCCCAGCTAGTTAGACTACTTGTGTACAGTTCCTGGCACATTCCACACTAGAGGGGCTAGAGTGGGTGACAACATGAAGGTTCTTTAGTCAGTTGTCAAGCCTATGGTAATGATAAAGGAAATGTCTGACACTCATCTTCTACAGTAATGCCCAACCCAGGTCAGAAATACACCTTTATTAATCTATTGTAAAACATGCATTCTTGTTATTATCTTCCATTTGCAGGTTGGAAGCAAGTTTTTGCTACACGTTTTGAGCTGTGTTAGGACTTGTCATATCCCTGCTTCAGCCTACTAAGTGCTGGTGGTGTAAGGGTGAACTACTCAGCCTGGCTTGACTTTTAATCTTCAGCAAGTAAGTCAATTCTTCTAACCTGAAGAAAAACCAAGAACCAATTTAGTTTGATTATTATGAAGATTAAATGATAAAATGCAGCACAATGTATACTATTCAATGCAATACATTGTAAAAGCTTGGGAAATGTTGGTTATTAGCTTTGGCCTTGGTAAATACTGAATTTATTCACCTGTCTGTTCACTCCTAATGAAGGTGTCATGTGGTCTATGTTAAGAAAAGAATATTTGAAAAATAAAACATACAGGTATGGTGGCCTCACCTTTAATCCCAGCACTCTGGAAGCACAGCCAGAGCTAGGCAGACTGCTTCAAGTCTGAGACCAACCCAGTCTATACTGTGAAGTTCCATGACAGCCAGGACTACAGACAGAGACCTTGTCTCATAAAAACAAAAATAAAATGAAATAAAATAATGTATGAAAAAATCTTCAATCAGAGGTGTAATGTATTTCAACATCAAAATTGAAAGATTTTAAGTAATAAAACTGTAACTCTATATGAAAATCTCAAAAACATAGGAAATGTGAATAATTAGCCAAAAACAACCAGAATATGATTTAAGAAGTGACCATTAAGGATTCTTGGGTAAGTCAATAAATAGAAACCTGAATGTTATCATATTTAAGAAAACAACATCTGAGAATTCCTGGATAATGGAATTGTCAAAACTTAGATCAACGCTCTAAGTTAGCAGTTGTCATGCTTGCTTGCCAAACCAGTAATGTGGGCTCAATGGACAGCCTTTGCACCAACAAATGCATACCACTTGAGATAAAAAATATATTGAGAAAAGAAAGATGCATCTGCTAGCCAATACTGAATCACAATTCACTCTGAAACTTCACATACAATAAACATTCAGGCCAGAAGTGCTAGTGGTGGGCAAACTGGAAGAGGTTCACCCCCCTTTCCCTGGTAGGTTAGCTGTAAGGAGCTTTGCTCCAAATTGCTAGGATTTTGTGCTGCAACAACTGGTTAGGAGAAATCATTAGTCCTAGCTGTTTCCCCATGGATTTTACTCCCAGCAGGCTGTGAGGCATATGTTCATATGATAAACTAAGAAATAAAAGCTGAGCAGAGGTGTTCGAGATCACTGGAAGCCAGACTCACATTAACGTCGTCTGCCCACATGCTCTGCTCCACAGTCACAATACTCAGGAGTCAGGGGTAGAAAAGAAGTGAGACCTGGAGACATTCTCATGAGAAGCCATCAAAGACACTAAATGTTGGAGGTGCCGGCTGTTGGCTGATTGAGGTAGCATCGCTCATCTTTTTTCTTTAGTTCTTGGGAGAAGTTCCCTATTTAAATACAAATGTTTTCCTAAATGAACTCCTATATTGACAGTTTTTCTTCACTATCCACATGAGAAAAAGGTATCCGTACGGATGTAGAGAATCTAGGAGGAGATAAACATCACAAGACTTTGAAGTACTGAGGATGCAGAGCATGCCCAGTGTAGAAGTAAGCATTTTCAGGGATGGAGCCACTGAGAAAGGGAACTGTAATGCAGGCAGTAGTGAGATGCTATGGCTCAGAGCCCATACGTAAGATTGAAGATTCTGGCCACAACTAATGGTGCATACTTATAAATCTATGTGAGAAATATTCCATAACATCCAAAATAAGCCTTCAAGGGAAACCAGCGGAAGTTAAAACAGTTGGTAATGCAGTGCGGAACGCTAATCGTGATGATATTGCTAGAGGCTGGGCTCCCTCCCCAGTTCTTCCCTGCCTCTCTCACTTACTACTTTCTACTTTCCTTTAACATATCTGCACTGAGAATTTAAAATAACTGCAAAGCACAGAGTTAGGCCTTGAACATGTAAACTGAGGTAAGGTCAGTGGGCAGATGAGTTTTAAAATTTTTAAATAGAGGAATAATGGGGCACAAATTGCATTTTTTCTATGAAAATAAATGCTGTATTCGCAGAGGTGAAAAAATATATATCAAGACAGTATCTCAATACATAGTCCTTATTGGCCTTGAACTAGTTCAGCAGACCAATGTGGCCTCAAACTAGCAGAGATCTGTCTGCCTCTGCCTGGAATGGAGTGCTGGGATTAAAGATGTGTATCACCATGCTCAGTCTAGGTCCAGCTTTGTATAACTTCATGATGCGGTTCACAGATTGGTAAGTGATGAAAAACTGTTAGGAGTCAATGGTATGATTTACTGATGGTCAGTTCTTTACCACCATCCAAGGAACCAGGGGGTCTAATAAATTGACCATAGACATCCATTTTTTTCCTCTGATTTTGTATTCAGATGTTATTTACTTATTTTCTCTCTCAAATATACATGGTATGTGTCAGCACGTGTGTTCACACCCACATGTTGGTGGGTACACACACACATGAAGAACTAAGGTTGATGTTAATAGTCTTCTTGAGTCAGTCCCATCCTTGTTCTTTAAGGCAGAATCTCTCTCACTGGAACCCATACTTGATCTATATAACTAGCCTGTCTAGCCAGCTTGCTTTGAGGGTCCCCTGTCTCTGCCTTCTGAGCACTGGAATTATGGGTGGGCAATGGCATCTACCTGGCCTTCACATGGGTTCTGGATATCTGAATTCAGGTCCTCAAGTATATGTTGTCAGCATTTTACCCATGGAATCATCGAATCCTTGTATTCAATTTTAAACATATGTCTGAACATTCAGACGGATGTCTGTAGATCTTATCACAGTTTAATAATCTTAATTGATATTCAGCTTTAGACAGTTGATGTGATGGGGGTTGTCCTTCTGTATATATGTTTCTTTTATTGGTTGATGAATATAACACTGATTGGCCAGTAGCCAGGCATGAGATATAGGCAGGTCTACCAGACAAGAAGACTGGGGAGGAGGAAGGCAGAGAGAGGCCACCAGAGAGAAGCCATGTAGCTGCCTGAGGAGTAACATACTGGATTACAGGTAAGCCACAGCCTCGTGGCAATACATAGTTTAATAGAAATGGTTTAATAATTAAGAGAGAGCCATCCAGTAAGAATCCTAAGCCATCAGCCAACAGTTTAATAATTAATATGTCTCTGTGTGCTTATTTGGGCTGAAATGGCTGCAGGACCAGGTGGGACAGACACTCAAGCTACAATGATGTTCTTGCTTTAGAACATGTCTTCCCCCCATGTCTCCACTGAAAAGCTAATATGGGATACTCTATCAGCCACAGGATATTTACATATCTGCAAAACTCTGTAATGGGATCATAACCATAAAGAAATGATAACATGAAAGACACAGAAAAATATGTAAAATTTAAACTACAAAGAAAAGTCTCAGGGCATGTCTTTTTCTGTAGCGTGATCAGGCAGCCTAGACTTAATTGTATGTCAATCTCCACGTCTACCTGTTAAGTGTTAATAAGTTTTCAACACAGAACATTTGAATCCCAGCAAGCCTGTGGTTCACAGTCCTGAAAGGCTCAATAATCACCATGCAATTTTACTCCTCCCCACTGGGTCTCTTTAAGACTAGAAAGGAAAGCATCTGGGGCTAAAGTCATTTTAATCTAAGCTTAAGCCTATTGGAGCCAGCATCCTGTCCTTCTTGTACAAGATGGTTGACACAGTGCTAATAAGTTCACCCTAGCAACACAATTATTTTTAATGATTTACACAAAATAATTAGTGCTGACAAATGTCCAGATTTTCTGAAGACTGAAATAGCTACTGTGTCCATGTCCAGTTTTGTGTGTTCCAGCCATCATGGCTTTGCCAATGGTTGGACATCAGTGACAGAGGACTGTGTGGACAGAGAGCTGAGCTGCAAACACCAGGCAGATAAGCCCCTCTTAAGGTGTGCATGCACAGAAGTGGGGCCATGTGATGTGCTCTGGGCTGATCCTCCTGTGTGCTCTGAATGTCTATTGCTCCCATTGGTTAATAATAAAAGCTGTTTGGCTTATGAAAGGCAGGATAAGGTAAGGCAGAATAATCAAATTGAGGACTGGGATGGAGAGGGGCAGAGTTGGGAGAGATGAGAGCCAGCTGCCCAAGAAGCCAGATGTCAAAGGACTGGTAAAGAAAGCCATGGCCACGTGGCAATACATAGATAAATAGAACTGGGTTAATTTAAATGTAAGAGTTGGGCAGAAAGTCAAATCTGAGTTCATGAAGCCATAGGCAGGAAAGGATTGATTCATCCACATGACCCAAAGGTCCCATGTGACTTATTTCAGGTAGGGCTACTTCTGTGACCTTAGCCTTGCCTCTTCACCATTGGCTTCCTTGACATACTGGTTATCTCTGCATGCTGACACCCTGGCCACTACAGATCTGTATTAGATGATGGTTCAAAATGCAGAAAAAGGCTCTTTCGTGGTGCACATGTGTCATGTGTGCTTGTTTTTGAAGTCCTAAAATTATCTCACACTACTGACCTACGCATTATATTCATAAAAAAACTCAATGTGAGCCTGGCAGAATAGCTCAGCAGGTAAAGATACTTGTGACCAAACTGGATAATCAAAATATTACATCCAGGACCCACATGATAGAAGGAAATAAAGGATTCTCCATGACAACACAAAAATAAGTAAATAAATATAAAAAAACAAAACTCTGAGTGTCTTTAGGAGATGTAAGACCCTGAGAAATTAGTTATTTGTGTATTTGTCATTGTATGCTGAGAGCCATTAACTCACAGGAGTTCATGGCATCCACACAGGTTACACTCTGAAGCAGGAGAGCTGAAAACCACAACCACCTCTCACACTTTGTTTAAAATCTAGACTGTGTGATCAATAACCTAGGGATTGATGGCTTCAGATGGCTCTTTGAATCAGAGACTTTAAATCCAAGAAGACTTCACAGGATGGCCTGAAGTGGGCAGCAAAGATGGAGGAAGAGACTGGGAGCAGGAAACTCTCCCAGAGACATAGCTGTTATAGTGTATCTCCAAGTTTTTCCTTACATGGTTTTGTTTCTTCTGTTCAGTTTTCAGTCTCTAGAGAACTGCTTGATCCAAGTCTTGTGGTCTTACCTACTGTCACACTGACGTGAGGAGACATTATTACTAAGTCAATTTATAAAAGGATGTTTAAGTGAGGGCTTACAGTTTCAGAGGGTGGGTCCTTGGCCATCATAGTGGGCAGCAGGCAGTCAGGCATGCTCTGGAGCCGTGCCTCAGAGGTCCATTGTCATCCACAAGCCTAGTCTCACTAACTCTGCCTCGTGCTAGTGAATCAGATGTAAGATCTCAGCTATTGCTCCAGCACCATGCCTGCTGCCTCCTGCCATGCTCTACCGTGATGACCATAGAACCGTCCTCTGTAACTGTAAGCAAGACCTCAATTGAATATACCCTTCTATAGTTGCCTTGGTCATCATGGCATTTGTCACAGCAGTAGTAACTGGGACATCTGTTTCAGGTCAACGAGAAAATCTGCTGGTTATGCCGTATTTTCTTTCTGCCGTTCTCCTTCCTACTTCTTTCCTTCCATCTTCCCCCTTCTTCTACTCTCCCATCCTTCTTTCCTTCTGTCTTCTCCCTTCCTCCATTCTCCCATACTTCTTTCCTTCTTTCTTGGATATCGCATGTCCCAGTCTCCTCTTCAACTTGCTATGCAATTAAGAACGATCTTGGATTTTTGGCCCTTCTGCCATCTAAGGGTTGAGATGCTGGGTATCAAAGTCTTATGTCTAACAAGCTAGAAAATCACTAAACCAATTGAACTACACCCAACCCATAATTGTATCATATTTCCTATATACTTTTATGCCTGGCCTGGCACATGATCCGAGATTCTGACATTTCTCATGGTCAGCCATTAAGAATAGGTAAATATAGCTAAATGTTTAAGAGACAACAATAGCAGAAATGAATTATTGAAATATATGGTAGCTCTCAGTATATCAAAGGGTTTATTCAGGAAATATCCATGGGACCTCCTTTTTGGGCTTCCAGAAAGTAAAATAGTAAATAAATCCTAATCTGCCTTCTCCGTTCTAATTAAAGGTCTTGTTTAATTTATATATCAGTTGTATGCTGGTGTTTTTTTTTAATCCTTTTTTTCTGACTGGGGTTGTATCACTGAGCATACCAGTGCTTTCTTTGAAGTTTTGAGGGTGTATCAGACTCATCTTTGTATTCACTTAGAAACCGAGGGAGGATGAAATCCTGGAACCTGAAGAAACTTTGGTGCACTATAATCAAAAACAAAGTCGGTTTTAAACAATTAGGTACATGGTTCTTGCTGAAGACTCCCCTTGGGAAACAAATTGCTGATCTTTAGTTCCAAGATTCTTCAATCTTATCAAAACACACCCCGATCCCTGATCATCGGCAGTTGTGCCTGATTAGCAGACTCTCCATCCTCATGTGAGCAATATCAATGTAAACACCAAGAACATTCATCTGTGGAAATTGCTCTTCAGCAGCACTGTAGTGAGGATGACATTGAGGAAACGGATCTGTTGTCACGAATGGGAGATCGCCACTCGATGGGAAAGCTGAGCTCTTGGGTAAGAAGTTTAACTGGAGACTCCGGGAAGACCCCACTTCTTAGCCTGTCGTTTTTAACTCTTTCAGGTCAAGTTCAGCCACATTGTGTGAAGTTCAACATGAATTCTGCCTCAGCCTTCTCTCGATGTGTATTTTAGACACACTAAAGCATACGAACACATCTAATTGTAATTCATCATAAAATGTCAGTGAGCTAGAAGTATAAAATTGCAATGACTAGAGTCTGATCTCCTCTGCTGGGGATGTGCGAGTTTTATGCACTTGGTACCTTATGGAAGCTATAAGGTTTTTGTGCTGCGCCTGTTTAATGATGATGCTTATTTTTTAACTGAAGAACTAGAAGGACTGGAAATAGCTCAAGGAGCCTGTAGCATGTTCCTCTGTCGACCATTGTAACCTGTGAAACAGGATCCCCTGGTCTTCTCTTCAAGCATGTGGGCTTCCTTGTAATGATGCTTTGATTTTGATTTATGTGTTACATGCGCATGCCCGGTGTGTTCAGGGGCCTGCAGAAGTGAGTAGAAGGCAATGGATCCTGTAACAGGAATTGAATTAAAAGACCCAGAGACTGATGATATTGGGGTTCAAACTTCAAGCTGAAGATCAGAACAGCAAAGTAGCCTGCCACTAGCTCTCACCTCAAGCTCAGGCTGAAGGGCTGATCCATGCACGAGCTCTTCACTAAACCTCACGCTGCTGTCTCTCCTCAGAATGGCTGGAGAATGAATGCCTCCTACTGAATACTGAAGACCCTGCTTCTATCTTTTATACGCCTCTAGTGCTGGGATTAAAGGCACGTGATCTGTTACTCTTTTAGACTGATTCAATCTAATGTAGCCCCGGGTGGCCTTGAACTCAGAGAGATCTGTCTACCTCTTAATCCTGAGTCCTAGGATTAAAGGTATGTGCCACTACCTCTGAGCTTCTGGCTGCTGGGATTAAAGGTATGTGCCTGGCTTCTATGCCTTCTGGCTGACTTTGTTTTCTTTATCCTCAATCATGGTTTAATAAATCATAAATAATATATCACCAGAGAATCCCCTGGAACTGTATTTTCAGATGGCCGTGAGCCTGCATGTGGGGACTGGGAAAGGAACTTGGGTCTTGTGCTAGAAAATCCAGTGCTCTTAACTATTGATCCATCTCTGCATCCCTGTGGGTAGATGTTTTAGTGAATATGTACTCGTGTTAAATTGTGATGGAGACTATGCTGTAATATGATCTTTATGCATAACACTGCACACTCTACTTTTCATTAACATTTTTGGCAAATTCTTCTGTCAATAATGGTATTTGTTTGGTTGATTAACGAGTACTACTATTGTATTGGAAATATTTATTTTGGAGCTGGTGAGATGGTCCAGCAGTTAAGAGAGCTTGCTGCTCTTGTAGACAACACTGATTCATTCAGTTCCCAACACTCAGTTCGCAACCATCTGTTTTTTCCAATTCCAGGGAATGCAATGATGTCCTCTGGCCTCTGGGGGCACTGCACTCATGTGGTATACAGCCATTTATGCAGGCAAACCCTTACATACATAAAATTTAAAATAGAATTCTTTATTATTTTTAATGTTTTACTATTTTACAACATGGTACATAATACTGTTGAAATATTATTACCTTTTCCCCTCAAAGAAATATGTTATTTCTCCTTGAATCTTTGAAAAGAACATTAGGTATATACTTAAAACTTTTTTTGAATGAAAACACATTTGTTTGAAAGGGCTTCTGATAAGATAGAAATAATTACAAACAAAACACAGTGAGTAAAGGAAAAAGTTTTGTCCCTTATGTTGGTTTGGTTAATTCTCTGGGTTTTTTTTGTGTTTCCTCTTCTACAGAGGGAAGCATCACTAATAACCAATGCTAAGTAGTTGGGATTTTGTAAGGAGATATGCTCTCTGCAGGAGTCCCACGTGCTCTGTTTCTGACCTGTATCATTTGTATTTAGGCTTACATGTAACAGGCTAGAATGCCCAATCCTATTGCCAGGGCAGTGAGAGCAGACATCCCTGCCATGTTCCTGGTGGCAGGGACAATGTTCTAGGTTTTCTGATTAAGTATAGTACTACAGATATTTTAACTGTCTTTTGGCAAGCTCCATTCTCTGATCTCCATACAGGCTTTGAAGCAAGATATCACCCCAATTTTCCTAAGTGCTTTTGTTATAAGTAAGTGTTATATTTTGTCAAATTCTTATTTTGTATGTCCATAATCACATTTGTTATTTTCTTAGTCTGTTTATGGTGAATTTCATCCACTGATTCTTTAACATTGTGGTGTTTATTACACACTCATGTGTCTATATGTATAGCCTCATTTCCCAAATTACTTTCTAAATGTTTATTACAATTTTATATTTCATCTGAACATCTTTTTTTTTTCTACAAGGGAAGTTAAAACTACTGTGAATATTGATTTAAAAGATTCTATGAACATATGACACAGAACAAAAAAGAACAACAAAGCTCCAGTGTGACATTGTTCCTGCAGAGAAGGTCTCTGAGGGACAAAATCCTCCCAGCAGGACCATTTTTACCAAGACAGAAATTTGTGTCATAGTAAAATCATCAAGTAGTTAGGCATATGTGTTTTGGATGTTTATGAATGATTAAAATAGAAATTATGACAGTCCTTGCTATGTAATGGTAACTGAATATCATTAGGAAAAAAGCACTGTAGTCTTTAGTCTCTCTAGCAACTGATATTTTGTCTACCAAATCACTTCAGCAAGAATGTGCTTTAATATTGAAATGCGCTATTCTCAATAGCTCTCGAATAGGAGGAAATGCTTGTGGAGTTTGACTGGCTAGCACAAAGGCAAACTGCTGTAGTCTTAGAAATGACCAAGTCCTTTCAGAAAAAAAAAAGAATTTAGCTATAAGTTGGTACTGAATTTTAAAATGTTCTTGGGATATAAAGCATTTCATAAAATGAATAACTATGTTAGGAGCCTCAGAATTTAATTAAAATATTCTGAATTACAACTGTATTCACTGGCCATAAATACCACCCCACCTCCCACAATCTCTGTCTGTCTGTCTGCCCTATTTCATCTTGTGCATTTAAATGTGCTTTACACTTCTTGGAAATCAGAGTAACACATATTTGTAAGGTATGTGTTAAATTCAGTGTCTGGGCATTGCTTACTTAATGGTATGGACTGACACAGACACCGTCTGCCTTTTTAAAGGCAGTTCCATCTGCCTGTCATTTCCCCATGGTACCACCATGTGCTGTTCACTTCAGATTTGGTGGACACTCCTCTGCACACACAGGGACATCACAGGAAGCCTGCTGCTGATTGTTTTGGGCAGCCTCCACTGACATTAATGCTAATTTAAGAGTTGCCCCTGAGGAATTGCTTGGAAATCTCAGAGACCCTCTTCCCTGCCAGAACAATTTCTTCAAGATGAAATCGAAATGTGGCTGGGATACTGAGAAGGACATTTGTGTCTAATGCCCATAGTAAATTCAGTGGACACGTCCCTAACAGGGCATGAGAGTTTATTTTCTGATCAGCTACAGAAGTGACATGGCACTGTCACCCAAGGTCAAAAAAGACATGAAGTTTATGTATGGGTTGGGATCATCTGGCAAGGCAAGGCACACCTGTAATATTGGAATGTTGGAGGCTGAAGCAAGTCTGACCTCTGGGACAAATTAGGTTCCCACATGTTTTTGCTTATCACAGTTTATTTTTTTCAGTGTTTTTTTTTTTGGGGGGGGTGTCTTTTTGTGTGCTGTGAAGGATTGGTCACAGGCCTCCTGCCTGCCGTGAAAGTATTCTATTACTGGCCTATATCCCCAGTCATTGATTTTCTTATTTTTAAAAATATTTATTTACTTTCAATTTATGTGTGTGCTTGCTTGCATGTATACATAGCATTCAAACTGTGGTCTTCCTTCCTCAGCAACCCCAAGTGCTGGGCTTACAGGCATACATCATCACGCCTGGCTGATTATATTTTTCATATGATCAGTCTTTATCTGTACGTGGTATAAAGCCTCAGGAACATGACAGAAGGGGAGAAGGAAATAACGTAATGCTGGGGGATGGACAGGAGTGCTTTGAAATGCCATTTTCTGGGCGTGGCATGGCCACTGCACTCATGACCGCACAGCCTCTGTAGTCACCCACACAAGACCTAAACACGATCAAGCTGTTAAATATTTAACATGGGTGGAGGCAGCACTCATTCCCACAGAAGCTATTGGCAGTAGATATCATTCTTCTCTGGGAGTATGTACATGGGGAGGTTGTCAGTATTCCAGTGGTTGGCTCCATACCCACGCACACATGAGTGTCACTAATTGGATTTATGAGTTGTTAAGAAAAGAAGAAGAGGACATGAAGCTGGAAAGGGGTGTGTTGGGAGGAATCTAGGGGAACCCTTATGGAAGAGTTAGGGAGCAGAATTGATCCTATTTAGTTAGAAGGTATGGTATTCTTGATAAATTAAAAGAAATAGAGCAACCTAAATGTTTAACAGTATTATTATGGCATCCATATAATAGAATAGGATGTAGTTTATGATAAAAATCATTTATTGATAGCGTGGAATGATGTGTGATTGGAAGGTTTCTGCCATCACACTATCTTCAGCTAATTTAATGACTGAGTCCTTATCATCATTTAACTCTAATGTTACCTTCCCTGAATGGTTGTCCTTGAGGATTCAATTCACAGCCTACACTGTTGGCTACTTTTCTTGTGACTCTGTTATATTATAAATAATCATTTGCTTATATCATAGCATGTTTATTTATTATTTCTGTGAGTGTGTGCCTATGTGAATTTATGTGCCCCATGTGTATGCAGGTGTCCACAGAGGCCAGAAGAGGGCATTAGATCACAAGAACTGGAGTTATAGACAGTTGTGAGTTCATAGGTACTGGGAACTAACCCTAGGTCCTCTGCAAGAGCATTAAGTATTCTTGATAATTAATCTACCTCTTCAAACTCTTATGTTTCCTTTTCAATGTTTTTTTGTGTTTTCCTCTCTTTTTAGAATTATGATCGCCTGCTGCTAAAGAAGCTTCTTTCCCACCATCTTTCAGTATCAATGATAATGCCT
Organism: Cricetulus griseus; assembly: GCF_003668045.3. NCBI lineage: Eukaryota > Metazoa > Chordata > Mammalia > Rodentia > Cricetidae > Cricetulus > Cricetulus griseus. The sequence continues at coordinate 8,117,311 of NC_048599.1, read as the reverse complement.
AAAATGTATTATCTATAATGAACCCTTGTTGAGTAAGTTGTAGAATCCATGTGTGAATAAACACATTGCTGAGTTAAAGAGCAATGTAAGTTGTATGGATAGGGTGCTATCATTTATGCAGTATGTGTATATCTCGGTGCTTCCCAAATGAGAGTTGAAGTCACAGGGCCCTAGTTTTCTGTGGTATCCCCAGCCCTAGTAATATACTAGACACTTAGTGCTACTAAGTAAAGGAAGACCCATTGTTAATGTATAGTTCAAAACAACCTGGGCCTTGTATGGATTCAAGCTGTGATAGTAACCCCCTTAGCACAGGGGAGGTTATAAAAGAACCCAATAATATGTGGTAGCCATCACAACACTAGAATTTAGAAGAAGATTTCTGTGTTGGGGTTTAGAAGACAATTTCCATCAAGTATAAAACAGCTCCTGGACATATTTTATCCTTATATTTGATTTTTCTTCTTCTTGTGGGACCAGGAAAGCCACCACATGTCTTTGGTAGGATTTCTTTCCTAAACATAAATCAGGAAGTGGGAGTCATTCCATCAATAAAGTGCTTGCTTTGCATTCCTGAGGACCTTAGTCAGTATCTAGAATCTTGGTTTTAAAATCTGGTCTTAGTGATGGGTTTTCAAGCCCAGTGCTGGAGATGTAGACATAAATGAAACCCTGAGTCTTACTCACCAGCCAGCCCAGACTGGTCAGTGTGTTCCTGCCTCATGAGAAACACAAGGGTAGCTGGTACCTGAGGAGTGACACTTAAGGCTGTCCTCTGGCTTCCACACCTCTCTAAGAACACATACAGAGCACATGTACATACATATTTGCACACACACACACACACACACACACACACACACGCACGCACGCACGCACGCACGCACGCACGCACGCACGCGCGCGCGCGCGCACACACACACACAAATACATATATACCTGGATGCACATGAAAATACATACAAACACACATCTCCAAAATTTAAAAATGTAAGTCAGTTTACTTTTGCACACCAGTTGAGCTTCCTAGTGACTTCCCAGTGCACTGACATAAACCCCAAACTTCTTACCATGTTCTAGGGGGGCTGTGTGATGTTTGTTAATTTTAGTAGTAGCCTCACTGGCTACCAACATCCTTTGTGACCTTTGCAGAGGTTAGAGTGGTGAACTTTCTCACCAGATTCATTTGTTACTTGGGAAATGGTTTCTTCCTAGAACATTCCTTTCTCTGATCCTCTCAATAGAACCTTTCCATTGTACACATCTTTCCCTGGCCATGCTTGCTCTTCCAGGACCAATTGCACTCGGTAGCTTCTTCATGGCCCTCACCAGAGTTCATCTCCATTCAATACACATATTTGTTTGTTTATTGCCATCCTGACACCGTAGGCTGTGATCTTTAGAAAAGGAAGGGTCTTGTGTGGCTCATGCCTGGTCATGTTCCTGGTGCCTAGAACTGTGTTTAAAATTCAATAATTACTTTCAGATTAAATAGCTCTCTGTCTGGTGACGGGAACCTCAGGACTTGCAGCCAAGACTGGCTACTGCCTTTGTCTAATTGGATTTCCTCTGTTGATACAGTCTGAGGGTAATCATGCCTGTCACAAGCTTTCTGTTCACATAGCCAGCTCATCCCTTTTGCCCTAATGTTCCATCCATGTGGCTATGATGGGGATATGTCCATGACTGTGACTGTTAATAAACACTAGTGACATCTTCATTCAGTCTCATAAATTTCTTGGTTGGGTTATTTTGGGTCGTTACTTGATGGTTTCAGATCTGGCAGATTATGTCTTCTTAGGTATGAACTAACTCATCAGTGATATCCAGTGACCGGTTGTTCTTTTAAAAATTCTATGTTTAAGATTTTCTTTGTTACAGAAATCCACACTATCAGGATATTCAGGTACAAATGTCTCTCTACCCACACTTGCACTCATCTTTTGTTGGTTGGTTGGTTGGTAGGGCTGGATATTGGACACAATCTCCTTCGAGCTATGTTCGTGCTATACCACCAAGCCACAGCCACAGCTTGTTCTTGTGGGTGTCAGCTACTATGCTTGCCCAACTTCTCAATGGTCTCAGTGGCCTTTTCTCTTTGCTATTACTCTGTGTTTAGGTCATTGATGCAGGGGGCGGGGAGCTTAGTCCTACTTCTACTTGATGTGCCATGCTTTGCTGACGCCCATGCGAGGCCAGTCCTTTCTGAAAGGAGGAGGAGGAGGAGAAGGAGGAGGACTAGGAGGAGGAGGAGGAGTTGCTGAGGGAGGTAGACAGGAGGCATGGGGGGATGGGAGCAGAACAAGGAGTAGAAACTGTAAAATAAATGAAGAAAATTTAATTAATAAAAAGACGAAACTTTCACCAAGGCAGCTAAGTAACCAGCTGAGTTTAAAACAGGCTCAGTGGTGTCAGACAAGATCTCTGGAAATAGAGGGTTTTCTCCAGCTGACAGTAGAAGAGAAAGTAAGAGATATTCAGAACATTAGTGAGGCAGACTCTGTGTTTTTTGAGAAGGAAAATGGTGGGGGATGAGGACTGAGGAGAAATGTCCCTGGCCAACATGGGCTAGAATGCAAGTCCAATAGCCAGGAGGAACTGCAATCTGCAGGCAAACCGAGGAAGCCTGGGGGCAGACTCTCATAGACAGGGAGCTTGTCAGAGGCCATCTGCACTTCTGTGGGGACTGCTTGAAGGCCGCTACATTCATGGTGACCTTTTAAACCACAAGAGAAAACCAATCCAAACATGAATTTAAGTCATCATCTTGCACACATAAATTTTTTGCATCTCTGTTTCTGTCATGATGATTATGCCCAGTGAAACTGGTGCTTTTTCAGGTATTTCTTGAAATAAAGATGTTTCCCAGGTGCCGTTTTTTAATTGTCAACTTGACACAGCCAAGAATCGCCTGGGAAGAAAGTTTCAATGGGCAACCGTTCTAGATGAGTTTGGCCTGTGTGCATGTCTGGGTGGCGGGGGGTAGGGCTTTTTTGGCTTTAATTTATGTGGAAAGATCTGACCTAGAAGTGGACAGTGCCATTCCCCGGGTTGGGAGCCTGAATTGTGTAAGAGTAGAGAGATGGAGCCGAGTAAGCAGGCGGGCATTACTTCTCTCTGCTGTCCGTGGATACTTCAGGTTCCCGCTGCCTCGGATTCTGCAATAATAGACTTTAACCTGGAGTTGTAAGCTAAAATAAGCCCTTGATTTTAGGTGTGTGTTTTCGGGGGTGAGGTTGGGGGGGGGTGGAGGGTGGATTCATGGCTGGAGGCAAGGGGCAGGTCAGGTTATCTTATCATAGTAAAAGGAAAATGAAACCAGGACAGCGGCTTTAATTATGTGAGCTGCCTGCTTTTTAAATGGTTCTTGCTGAGGTGCCAGTCATGTACAGGCCAAGGGCCACTGTGATGGGTCATTGGAATGAGTTGTGGTGATCAGAAGTGACAGGGGCTGGGGACTGCTGCTGGCTTGTGAAATCCCCATGCCTTCCTGAACTCAGCCTCACACTCTGCTCTTGTTACAGGCAGTAGCTTCTCTGACCTTTGAGGCTGATCTCTCAAAGGTCCCATTTTCATTGTTCATTTGCGTCATTTCTGACGCCTTCGCCTTTAGGTTCTGCTCCTGCCACTGTTAGTTACAATACCAAGGTCTGTAACCAGCACCTAGAAAGACCTTCCCTTCCATGTAACACTGGGTTGCTTTTATTGAACCGTGAGTTGCTCTTAAAGTCTTACAGAAGGAGGAAAGTTGAGCAGGTGTATTGTTCCCACAGTGGAGAAGAAAACTGGTTCATGATTCTGTTACTATATATAAAAAAATCTGGGCTCCAAAGCTACACAGACAAACCCAAAAACCAAAAACCAAAAACCAAAAAAAAAAAAAAAATCTGAACTGAATTTTGTTTCCTGAAAAACATAAAGCAAGGCAATGTGTATGGAACCAAATAAAAGCAGTCCACTAGGCTTGCCTGTGGGAGCATCCTTTATCTTCCTGTGGGTTTCTTTTCTCTTCTATGTTGTGACATTACCAGGAGTCACTTGGAATTCTAATTCTTGTTACAATTTCCAGTCTAGGAGTGGTTTTCAAAGTGTGTTCCCAGGACCATCTGTGGCAGCAGCTGAAAAAGCACATAAGAATTCTAAACCAGAAATCCTGAGCATGGGTGGGGTCAGCAGTTCTGGCCTCAGCAAGACCTCCAGGTTTTGGGTAGCTGCGCTGTGGTGCCTGGCATGCTATTAGCATCAGGTCTGAAAAAAATAGTTAAGCATTAGGTGACCTGAAAGATGTGTTTATGAATAAAAGGAATATTCTATGAATGGCAGAGATTACCAGAAGATTTGGGCACCAAAGCCTTCTTGGAAGCCTATGCTAGTTCAGTGTTTTTGTTTGTTTGGTTGTTTGTTTTTTGTTTGTTTAATGCATAAAAACTTACTTTGCACCTTGGTTTGTTTTCATACAAAAGATATTTCCAAAATTACTTTTAAAATGACACATAGTGAAAGTGTTAATTAGGTTGTATTAAATGATCCAGAGAGAAGGTGTTAAATTTTTCCTAGAGTTCTGATGGCCTCGGGTCAATTTAGGGTTATCCTCAGAGTAACTGGAATTTGGGGTGTATTCCTGTGCTCAGTCACTGTGCCGGCCAGGCGGGGTCTCCCTTCCAGATGCTTTATGCTACCTGTCCCATTTGGAGGTATGTGGTGCTTGGTCTTTTCAGACAATGCTGTTGGCGTTTCTGTGGGCTCATCGGGATGCCCTGTGGTGGGGGCGTGGCCCTCCTCTGCTGTCTGTCTGTCTGTCTGTGGGCACTCTCACCCTGCTGGGCTCTGGGGCTGTTTGGTCTGTGTTGAGGGGAAGAGTAGAGACTACACATGGCTAGAAAACTCAGGACTAGTTCTCTGTTCATTTCTTATATGACATAGTTTAATATATCCTACTGAATATATTGCAATATAAATCATGCACACATGTGAGTGTATTATAGATATATTCACATACAAATATACATAGTTTTTCTATATACAATAGATATAGATATCTCCATATCTATGTAGTTCATATTTCTATAGATATAGTCTCATGCAGGTATTACAGATTATCCATTTATTGATTTTTCTTTTATAGTCTCTTTGGCTAATAGCCCATGTCTAGTGAGTCATTGGAATCTTGTCAAAAAAACGAACACAGAATGAGCCTTTGTTTACATTTTTGATACAACATCACAGGTAGCCCAGGCTGGCTTCAAAATCACAAAGTGGCTGTGGCTAGCCTTGAACTCCTGATCACCCAGTGTTGGGAATGCAGGCGTGCAATAACGTGCCTAACTTAAGCTTTTTGTTTCTCCACCTTTTTATTGACTACCTTTGTTCTTTGACAATTTCACACCTGTACACAGCATATTCTGCTTCCTTTGCTCTGTGTCTCTCATCTGCCTCCCACCCCTCACATCCCCCCAACTCCCATGCACCTCACAGTTCTACGTTCATAGGCAAACAGTTGCTGCTGTTTAAAACCTGTGGGTGGCAAAACAAAACCCAAAGCCGTGAATGCAGGGCAGGGAGGTAGGCTAGCATGCATGAGCACATCTCTTTCCCCCAGAGTGGTAGACTCTTAACCACCTAGTGGAGAGTTTGAAGGGAAGAACTCACATCTCACTGATGTCCTGTGTCCATATGCTAAACTCATTTCTCCCACAGACCCACTTAAATGTTAAAGGGTCAGAGATTTGTACCCTGGTTCACTCACTTGTTAGCTCAGTTATAGCACTCACAGAGCAAAATCTTCCCCATCTGTAGGAAGCAAATGAGGACTCTTGCAAATGTTGCTGAAGGAGATGGCTGGCCTCTGTAGCTTTACTAAATTATAACTACTTTTGAATGTTAGACATCACATTTGTCGACCAAATGATGCCACTATTCACATATAGCCAGGCAGGGCAAGAAGGTCATTCTTCCTGTAGTAAAGTGCCTTAATTACACTGTTGTTCATCAGACACACCGAACCTTGCTGGGCTTTATCTCTTCCTGCCATACCTCCATGCTTTGCACTGTTTGATGCTTCACGTAGATCTAGGCTTAATTGCTACCTCAGCCAGTCCCTTCCCTGACCAGCGCCTACACAGTAACTTGCCAACATAGTTTGCGGTCAATATTTATTTTGATTTATTTTTATCACAGCAATTATCCAGATCCAGATTGATCTATGGCAGTGTTTACTCATTTCTGTCTACAGAGTTCGGTTTTGATTCTCCTGGGACAAGCTCATGTGTTTCTTGAGGGCAAAAAGGGCATTTACCATTTTCATATATATCATTGTTATCAACCAAAATGGAGTCCAGCAGAGAATAGAAAACTCACTAAGTTTGTTAAGTAAATAAAGACCCAGAAAGACAAACATGATCCTACATCCAGGAACTGATGGAAGCAGAGGCAGTGACCCACAGCCAAGAACTGGGCTGAGCTCCTGGCATTCAGTTGAAGAGAGGGAGGAGGGATCATATGAGCAAGAGGAGGGATCAAGATCATGATTGGGAAAACCACAGAGTGGGAGCTCACAGGCTCTGAACTCACTGCTGGGGAACCTGCATGGAACTGAACTAGGCCTTCTGAATGTGGGTGACAGTTATGTGGCTTGATCTTTAGGGGTGAGCTGGCAGTGGGACAAGAACTTATCCTGGGTGTGTGAACTGACTTTTTGGAGCCTATTCCCTATGGAGGGATACCTTGCTCATCCTTGATATGGGGGAGGGGCCTTGGTCCTGTCTCAACTTGGTATGCCAGACTTTGTTGACTTACCCCCTCTGAGGAGTGCTTGGGGGTGCAAAGGAGAGGAGATGTGGGGCTTGAAAAAGGAGAGGGAGAGGGAATTGGAGTTGGTATGTAAAAATTTTTAAAGTATTTTTAAATAAAAATAAAAGTGGTGAATAAATGAATGACCAAAGTGACTCAATGTCCTGTGGCTGTTGAACCTGAGACTGTTTTCTCCTCCATCCAGGCTCTAATCAATGGGCTCCAATCAATGACAAATCAGATTTGTGGATGGAAATCTTTGTATTGTTGTGCCAGATTTAAGGATATTTATGCAATAATAAATTTCTCTTCTCAGAAAGTGTATCCAATAAGTTGGAGATAGAAGATAGTGTCTCTATAAAAACTGTCAAGCAGGTCCATATTGTAGCATGGGGGATCTTTGTCCAAAAGGTCTGACTATATAGTTATCACGGGTAACCACTATTAATGACAATAACTTGTGAAGGTTTGGAGACCTCAGGGGTCTGACCAACTCATATGCAGTTATCCATGAAGGGCACTAATTTTCCTTTAACAACGTAAGTCTTCTGAAATCACAGGGCACATATGTTCAAACTTATATTTGGAGATTAATCCTAGTACCAAAACTCCCTTCTTTCACATCTCATGTGTTCTATTGCTCCTGCGACTATCCTATTATATTAATGGTGATGCTATCTAAGCATTTTATCCATCATTTGTTGATTGGCCCTCCAATGCAGATGACCTTCTTCCAAGGTTAGGCATGGTCTCTTAATGACTCTCCATTGCTTTCTTAAAATCCTCAGAGCTGGAGGTCATTTATGATAGGTGATTTGGGTAACTGGGAGTTATCTAAGGAGTCAACAATAATAACCATTATGGAATCTACTAGGTAGCATGGGAGGGCTTTATCAATTAAGAGATATTGCAAACTTGAGGGCAGTTGCTAATTGCCAGGAATAGTAACTGGGGTACATTATGAACGAGGCACACTCACTGGGGATCTAGGGAATATTGTCCAATCTACTGACATGGAGAGATATTTGTCAGTTGTATGTTGGGATTTTAGGGTTGCCCCCCAAACACCTCAAAACTACACAGGGTGAAGGACACAGATAAAGCAAATTATTTTTGAATAACAGAAATAAATTCATGGTAGGATGTCTTCAAATTGTATCTGTAAAGACCCCAGTTTGAATCATAAAAAATTCATAGCTCTAGTCTTAAATTTTAGCTCTAATACTTGATAGTGTGTTATGGGATTTATTAGAACTGAGTTCTATTTTGGAGAGGGAGACCAGTGGGCAAAAGAACATTCTGGGCAAGTGTGAAGACCAGAGTTGAGAACACCAGTGACCCACATAAAGTCCTGGTGGGTATGGAGGCCAGGCGTCAGGAGTCAGAGATAAGGTTCAAGGAATAAGTGAGGTAGCAAAATTAGCCAAATAGGTGAGATCTGAAGTCAAGTGAAAGATCCTGATTCAATAGATAAGGTGGATACTGATGAAGGAAGACATGAGGTGTCACCCTGTAGAATCCCTGCACACAGGCACACACGTGTATCTACCACACATGAGAACATGAACGCATTCATGCATGCCACATGCACATACCATAAAAGAAAAGCAAAGAGTCAATCTGAGGTCCCCATTGGGGCAAGTACATGAAGTCCAGTAGACTAGGAGTTTTGAGGCTCATCTAGATTTAAAAAAAGTGTTGTCTATTATAAAAATGTATGTTTTCCTAGAGTTAATAATAACTAATCTATCTTGGTTAGAATATAGATTTTTGAAGAAACAATAATGGATTGAGGCTAGACAAAAATTCCTTCCATGAGAATCTCGAGAACTGTTTATAATGAATTTGGACTCTTGTCCTATGGGCTATCAGAAACCACTGAGGGGATTTTAGCTGGAGGGCAAAGGTTAGATTTGCTTAGAATTAAATCATTCTCATGTGTAGAGAATGAACTTAAAACACACACACACAAAAAAAAACAAACATAGTTAACACTGTCAGTTCAGAGTGGACAAAGATGTATGTGGCAGAGAAACTTCTGTTTTGATATGATTTGGTCAGGGGGATGAATTAAAGATGAACTGTTTTCCTAGACTTCTTTCTGGTAGCTGGGAATACAAGAACTTGACCATGAACAGAAAATGAAAAAGAAGTTCAAAAATTTAAGTACAGTGTTTTAGCTTGGCTCCTGTTACATTTTAGGAGAAATGAAGAGAGGTCTAAGTGAGAGGCTATATGTCCACAGATGTAATCACGTTTATAGATACATCTCTTTCATAGTTTCCTTAAGGCAGGGAGGGAGTCCCCAAGGTTAACTAATAAAACTGATTTTCTCAATGACACTGACATCTTTGCATAAGTGATATATGAATCCTTTGCTCACTGGCTTTGGAAAACATTATTAATATATCATCTCTTTATGGTTTCTGATTCCTTTTTGGCACAGAAGCCATCTGGTCCCTAAGTCTAGAGGTCACTTGCTCACCCCAGAGACCTTCATTAAATGAGGAATGCCTTGCCTCAAATCTTATGACCATGAAGGCAGGGTAAAAAGCCCAGCATGAGAATCCAAGGAGGGAAGGACACACTTGGAGGCACCTTCTATGCTGGGAAGGTCACAGAGGTGTGGCAAGTTCCCCTCGCCATCTGTCTGTGGCTTCAGCAGGAAAGAAATGAAGACTCCCTCACAGATGGGGCCATGAGACAGCAAAGCAAAAGATCTTGCTGCATGGACAAAACCTGTGAAGGATCTTTGTGAGTTATATCTCTGACAGCTCTTGCCATTAAAAAGCACGATTCTCTACACTCAGCTTTTTAAACTTCCATTTCAGTTGTTGGGGGTGTTAGTTTTCCCCAATAGGAAGCCATTGCCCCGCTGTAGAGGTGAAGATAAATGTTCTCTCTCCTGTTGCGTTGCTACCTGAGAGAATTGCTTCCTAAGTGAAGATTTCCATGGTGAAGCTGAATGGCTTATCACAAGACATATAATAATAACCAGGCACCATAAATCCTTCCTGGGTCAAAATGCACATAATAGCAGAGGATGTGTTTTTAATGGGGTTCTAGGGACAAGCAATGACTTGTGCAAACATCTCCTGGCTTGCTATATGCTCAGCTTTGCCATGCCTACACCTGACAGTAGTGACAGAATGCCTGAAAAACACAAGGGTTTGCAAAGTGGTTTTCAAAACTATCTGCACCACTTACTGTATCATTAAACATATTTCTCCTTGGCCCTTCCCATTGTTGCTGCTGTTATGACTGTTATACCTGTTGTTCTTCCAGACAACCATTGTCAGCACAGTTCCTAAGACTGTTTTTCTTATTATGAGTTAGGAGGTCTTCACTCAGTGAGAGGCAGTGTTTCTTCTATGAGCATGAAAGTATAGAAGCCACTCAACCCAGTACACTAATTGTCAGTGCTGTTTGCTTAGAGTTTCCTGTTTCAATGTATCCAAGGAGGACAGCAACAGTATGGGACAAATCAGATTTAATTTTTTATGTTAATCCCTTTGGTTCTGAGTGAGCCAAGCTTCTAGAGGAGAACATTTTAAGCAGAAAAACCAATCAGTCAAGAAATTCCCCACCCAAGTGTGCCAAGACAGTGAATGTTGTTCTTAGACTACTGAAGAACCGGAGAAAACAACAACAACCTGCCAACTTATACTTCTGTAGGTTGCCCTAAGCAAAATGGCAGAGCTTAAGACCACATTGTTTTAGAGATAGTTAATTTGGTCCACACAAGATTTTTTATGGCAATTAAGGGATACCATTATCAATGGGGGAGAAGTCATAGCTCACACACACAGTATGAACTTCTGGAAAGAAACTGTAAAAAACAGAATGGTCACCTTTGTCTCACCTTTGACCTGAGGCAGACTGATATTCTCGGAGCAGGTGCATTGCATGGTATCTGTTGAACTTGAGGGTGATTGAAGGCTATAGACTGTGGGTCATGTGTGACGTGATAGAATGACAATTGTCTAATATAATGTCTGTCAGTGCTGGACTGGCTACAGAACATAGCCTTAAGCAAGAGGTCCAGCAACATTCAGCAAAAGCATTTGTTTGGGAAATCAGTATTTACCAAAATCATATTGATCCTGGAAGTTGCAATGACCTGGGAGTCTACTGGTGAGGGTTAGTGAACTTGAGACCCCGAGACACCCTATCTCTAATGAATACCACAGAGGTGCGTAAGAAAACTGCCAACTATGGGGCCACCTGTAGCCTCACAGGGATTGATTCCACTTGCTGGTCCAAAATCTCTCTCTACTTCTTGATGCCCGATGCTCCTAGTGAGAGAGGCAGGCTACAACATAAATATTGGCAAGCCCAAGGATTCTGTCTGCTATAATTAGTTCCATATATGCCACAGGCAGGTGTGAAGCTTCTCATCTATCCTACCTGGTGATCACTATGGGCTGAAGGTATCAGGAAGTGGATAATGTGACCTCACTGTAAGTGTCAAGGTTAAAAATTTAACACCATTAGCCTTATGATGCTGAGATTGGAGCCATAGGTGCTGTGTTTGCTGTCTTCAGTTTGTCACTGGCAGCCAGAATGTTTCTCTCCTTTCTATTGCACCAAGACAAAAATAAATAAATAATGCTGAGTAAAATAGTTGGGACCATACATTACTTAGAACCCTTCCTGTGATCTGGGGCTTGATTGTATGTGTGTGGGGGGGTCATTGTCTGTTCAGCTGCACATGTGTGAATGCACATATGATGGCCAGATGTGAACCCCGGATGTTATTCCTCTGTGTGCCATCCACCTTGATTTTTGAGATAAGTTATCTCACTTGCCTGGAACTTAGAATTCAGATAGACAAGCTGGCCAGGGAGCCATTGTCTCTGCCTCTGCAGTCTTGGTATTACAAGAATGTGGTTCCTTGCATCTTTTAGGGGTTGGGGGAAGTGATGTGTGGTAAAAGCAGGTCCTCACTTTCGGACGGTAAGGGCTTTACAAACCATGTCCCTCTGTAGTCCTTGGAGCCTGATTCCTCATCCGTCTCACTCTTGAGTTCCTTCTCTGTAATATGGGAGAAGAAGCTGTTGAGAGATTAAGTAGGTCCAGGCAGGTAAGGCATTCAGAGCTGGATCCCACACACAGTGAGTACTCACAACCAACTTGGACACTGTTCTTGTGCCCAGCAATGTATGTCATCATGGGCAAAAGAATGAAAGGACAAGCAAAGCCCGGGACATGGCATGGGAGTTTCATCAGAACTTGGCCAATGACTGCCTTTCTAGAAGATCTTTACAATCCAGTTGTATAGATGGGACAAATGCAAGGAGACTCCATGTCAGAGGCAAGAGAAGAAGCTGCAGACACGTTGCTCAGGAAATGTGAGAGGAAGCATTCCTTCCTGGGCTTCAGCAAGTCAGAGGGAACATGTTCTTGACAAGTGCGAATGGTTTGCTCAGCGCCTGGAAAGCACTAGTGTGAACTCACTGCACAGTAGGGTGAAGTGCCCAGGGTAGAACACAGGTGTGAATGAAACAAGCGACCCATTAACTCCTGATTAATTCAAGGCAGCAGGAGCAACGCCAGGCTAATTGCCTTTCTGGACAAGTCACCATCCCGCCACCTTCTCTCTGCTTGTCCACATTTATCGCATCACGCCACTCCCTTGAATCCCAAAGGGTCCTGGTGGCTCCTGTACTCTAAGTCACACGTGGTGCTCCTGTCAGCCTCATTATCATTTCCAACACAGTTACTGCAGCCTGCCAGGATGCTTTGAATGGCAGGCTGTTCAGGGCAACACCAAGTGCTTAGGACTGTCCATCAAAGGGGGCTTCACTAGCAAACACGGAGAACTGAAGACTCCCTTCTAGGTCCTCCTCCTCTTCCTCCTCCTCCTCCTCCTCCTCCTCCTCCTCCTCCTCCTCCTCCTCCTCCTCCTCCTCCTCCTCCTCCTCAGCAATCAAGGGCTGGAGCCTCCACAGATTCTCTAGCAGTCTGCATGGTTTACACCCTGCAAGTGGCTTGTTTTGTCTGTGATTGTTGGAGTGTGAGAATTTCTTTTCTTGCCTTCTTTTGGAAGGTTCAAGTCCTACCTCCCTGCCTTTGACAGTATGCAATGGTACACAACAGTTTTCATGATGTCAGTGATGGGTCTGGGCTCCACCAATAGACAGACCACTAAGGATTGAATGGTGTTCTCTTTAGTTTACTGTTAGAGAAATAGGCAACCAGGAAGTCAGGTGGCATTTGGGACGCCCCAAAGTCTTAAAGACACACATCTGACCCTCTCTATGATATGGTGACAGCATTCTGTTAGCTTTGAGATGGAAATAGCTCTCAGTTCTCAGCACTTTGGGCTCAGACAACATCACTCAGAAGATGCTGAAACCTGACAATAAGCCTTAGGTTCAGTGTTAAAGTGAGATTCAGGTTTGAAAAATTGATAACAAGATTCAGCCTGTTCAAGTGAAACCAGCCAGGCCAATGACATATAGTTCTTAGAGCTAATATGCTTGTTTAGCTGCTATGGAGGAGAGCTAGACTCAATGAAACCCATAAAGGGGCATCCATGGAGCAAGAATCCAGCAATCAAGAGGGTCAATATGGAAATCAGCAGAGAAGACAAACCATGACCAAATAGTGGCTTAAAACAGGCACAATTTATTTGCTTGCTGAGTTTGAGGAGTGACTGAGCTAAAGCTGTCAAACACTGGCAGAGACTGTGGTCACCTCGAAAGTTTTACACCCATACACTTGGTGCCAGGGTTACCAGCGCAGGGAAGAACACAACCTCTGGACAGAGCATGAGGGACACTTGGACACCAGCTTTTCTACAGGACCTTCCCAGCTGAGCTCTGATGCTGGCAGCTACTCCTGCCGTGTCTATTGAGGGCTCTCGGGTCAAATTCCTGAAAGCAATGAGCAGATGCTCCATAGCTGTAGCAAAAGTGTGTCACTACACATAGCTATTTCTAAATCTCAGAGATAAGCCAGCCTCATCTCTGCTACTTCCTATTCATCACAATAGTCAGGAAGACTCACAGGTCAAAGGTCAGGACAAAGACACACATTCTGCTGGGAGAACAGTAAACAGAGTTTTTTTCAGATAGATTTTCACATGAAATATCTACAATATCCCAGCCACCCTTTGCTCTGTCACCTCTCAAATGTGGTTTCTTATATAACATTAAAAACAGGTAACTGGTATTTTTAGATGATTGTTAACTAGACCAAAAAACATCTTAGGTTTTACCTTTTTTTTTCAAATATGCATTCATTTGCAGTTTGTTTTATGCTTCTAGAACTTCTCATCCCATGTGAAGATTCATGCAGTTACCTTCATACCCATTATATAAAACCATTCCATCCATGGCCAAAGGGCTCCCTCTTGCTCCTTCTTTGTCCTCACCTCAGCTTCCCCTTTACTCTATCCACCGGTGTCCCATAGCAACCATTCCTCTCCTGTCCTCCTCATAGCCTTGTCATTTTGAGTGGCCTCATAGCTTGGACTCTTCAGACTGAATTGTATAGTAAATGCCTTGCTATCAAAGTCTATCAAGCTTTCCAGTATAAGTAGTTCATTCCTTCTTCCGCATTTTCTTATATTTTATTGATTGATTGATTTCTGTGGTGTGTGTGTGTGTGTGTGTGTGTTTGTGTGTGTGATTTGAGTGCAGTACCCAAAGTGGGCAATAGAGGGCAGAAAAGATCCAATCTAGCTTCTGGAAGTTATGATTCTTCTGACAGAAGGCTTTGGGACTTGAACCCTTGTCCTCTGTAGGAGGAGTATGTGGCCCTAGTCATGGAAGCATCTGTCCAGCTCCACTTAATCCCTTTCTTCTGCTGACTCTTAGTCTCTTCTGAGGCTATCTACTACCTAATTATATCATGATGTTTGAGTTAGCCTTGTAGAAAGAAACACTTGGGTCATGTTGCTTTGAATCTGTTTTTAAATTCAGTCTGAAAAACCTTTCAAATGGTATACTCAACTATTTATATTATAAAGAATCATAGTTTAGGGTCTAAGCTTGCCATATTATTGTTTGTACTGAGTTTGTTCTTCCTGGTTCCTCAATTGTGTCTTCTTGTCATTTTGCATCTTACCTGAGCGTATTTAGTATTCCATTCTCATTGGCCTGTCTTTTCAAAGCACATCTCTTATATTTTTGGTTGTGAGCCCAGCCTTAAATGGCTGAGCCATCTCTCTATCCCAAGCACAGCTCTTTGTATAGGTTTTGTAGCGATGTTTACATTTGCTTTAAAGCCTGCCATGTTCTTATAGATTGAAGTTTTAAATGAGCGGTACTTCTCCAGCTCAGTGGGTCTGCACTGAACAGGAGACTCAAATGTTATTTCATTCTGCATACCTACGGACTAAAATCAAAATGGTACACACTGTATGCATGGCATCTTAAATTCCATCTTAAATTCTAGGTTAAAATCCCAACTCCAAGTGTCTGGAGTTTGGACTCAGTGATTGAACATTTATTTAACATGTAAGACCTTTGGTTCCATTCCTAGCCCCATAAATGAATCAAAAGTCAAAGTAAAATACAAAGAGGACACTCTAAAATCTATAATAATAAAGTAGGTATGTGGCCCAAAAGTGTGAGAATGACATCGGGCTCTGAGTCTCATTTGAGACGCTGCTTTCTGGAAGAAAGATGTGAGACAGACATAGAGAAGAAGTATGTGTAATTATTGCAAAACAGATACAGATTCAAAGATAAAACACTTGCTAAACTCCTACTGTATTCTAGGCTCTGAGCATTCAATAAAATTGCTGTGTTTGATATGTGTGAATAGGTAGAAAACCTTTCAACACCAATTAACTCAATATTGATTCATCAGCCAGCCAAAGTGGAATGAAACTCCATATCAGACAGGGACCCACTGGAAGCAACCACTCTACAGGATTCACCTCTGTGGGGTAAGATAACATTCAAACTCGACAGACTGGTTGCTGTTCTTGTTTGTTTCTCTCAAACATGTGAGGATGTTAGAATATAGAAAAAAAATGATTGTGTTATACATGAATATTTGGGCATATATATAAAGTCAGGGCTACCCCCAGATAATGGTGGAGTTGGGGATCATCATCTAGGGATATTCTGATAGATACCTTTGGATAGTTACTCTTATTGAAGGTATTAGCAAATTCGCAGAAGAGCCTACAGCACTGAATGCCAGTTTGACAGCAGAAGATGACACCTCAACTGTACTATGACATAGTCCATCCCTGAACATGGTACATGCCTCCACTGAAAAAGAGAAAGGTGACATGATTTTTTTTTTTAAAAAAAAAAGCCTCACTAAACAAACTAACTCCAAATGCACAAAAACAAACACAGCGCATACTCAAAAACCAAGAGAGCATGCCCTCTCCAAATGTTGTAGTAAGTAACTCCCATGAGAAAGACTTGGATGAACTCCCAGTCAAGGAATTCATATAAGTCTACACTAACCAAATATGTCACTGGAGCTCTTGGATAAGAAATTCAAAAGGGTAATTATAACATTGTTCAAATAACTCAAAGATGGCATGAATAGATGCCAAGAGAATAAGAACAGAGCTGAATGAAGCAAGGAAATCAACCTAACATATGCAAATAGAATTCAATAAGGAAATATAATTGCTGAAGAAAAGTCAACTTGAAACAGTGATGTTAATTCAATTAGCCAAATATAAAGCTTAGTGGGAAACTTTATCAATAGAATGGATCATACAGAATACAGAACCAAAGCAGGAAGACAAGGTAAAGGAATTGGAACATTCAGTAAAGGTTGATGATAAATTAAAAATATATACAAACAGAGCATAGGAGTGCTTTGGACACCATGAACAAATAAGCCAGTGAATTATGGGCATAGAAGAACACCAAGTCCAAAGCTTAGAAAATACTTTCGATATAACCAAACCCAGAAAACATAATGGTGACCCAGATATAATAGTAGCAGAGAATATTAAATTAAATCTTAAATAGTCAAGAGCAGAAAAGAAACTACATATGACATATTTTGGTTAAAACACTAAAGGCAAAAGATAAAGAAAGGGTATAGAAAGCTGCAAAAGAGGAGTCTTGAGTCACTTGTAAAGGCAGACAGACCCATCAGAGTAGTAGCTAATTATAATAGAAAACTGTATGGACTAAAAAGCCTGGAAATACATTTTTCATTTTCAGAAATACCACAACTGCCAACCCCAAACTCTCTATTGTAATTGAAGGAAAAGTAGATATTTTCCATAGCTAGAAAAGACTATATAATTGAGTAAAATGACATGAAATAATGCACATTTAAAATAATAACTCTGAATTAGAAAACTCTTAAAGCTAATAAACACTTCCAGTAAAGTGACAGGATACAAAATTAACACATGTATATCACTAGCATGTTTAATATAACCTATGTCTCTAGGGCATCATTGTCCCACCCCTGAAAGGTACCTCTCCTTAAACTCCCTTAAAAGAATAAAAATTATATTTTGTAGTTTTAGGTACCGAGTGTTCAGGCCTAAATATGACATCTATACCACCTCCCCCGAAGGTTCAAGAAACACCCTGGACGGGAAGCAGTAAGAATGCAAAAGCCAGAGATTGGGGAGGAGAGCTGTGGGATGCTGTCTTCTGGGCAAGCCATGCACGAACTCCCAGCACTAATGGGTGTCTACACAAGATCGAGCTGGTGAACATGGATCCCAGCATGGATGAAGGAGGAATCACAAGATGGCACCTCTAGCTGAGGATCTAATAACAGCCACTGGATGATTGAAAGAGAACCACTATTCTTTAGGGTGTGGCCAGCAGTAGGTTGCTCATGCTTTAGTGGTTGATCCCACACCCAACACCATGAGGTAAACACTGGTGAGACTGAGTGAATCATAGAAAACCTTAGGTGGAACTCAGGGAATCCTGTAAAATAGAGTGAGGAAGGATTGTAGGAGCCAGAGCGATCACTGACACCACAAGAATACTCCCAGAATCAGCCAACCAGCACTCATAGGCACTCACAGAGACTCAACTGACAACCATGGAGCCTGCATGGGACTGACCTAGGTCCTCTGCATGCATGTTACAGCTGTGTAGCTTAGTCCTCTTGTGTGACTCCTAACAGTAGGAGCAGGGGCTGTCTCTGACTCTTTTAATGGCTTTTGGGAACCCATTCCTCGTACTGAGTTGCCTTTACCGGCACATGAGGCAATTAATTAATTCAGGCAGGAGGTGCTTAGTCTTACTGCAGCTTGATTTGCCATGTTTTTGGATATCCATGGGAAACCTGCCCCTTTCTGAACAGAAATGGAAGGAGTGGATTGGGAGGTAGAAACAAAGGGAGTGAGGTGGGGAGCGGGACTGAGAGGAGAGGAGGGAGGGAAAACTGAAGACAGGATGTAAAATAAATAAATAAATAAATAAATAAATAAATAAATATGGGAGAAATGAATTTTGGGAGAGAGAGGTGTCTTTGGGAGTCTTTGGGAAGCTTAAGGTAGAAAGTGGGGTAGATATGATCAAAATACACTGTATAAATATATGAAGTTTTCAAAGGAGAAATAATACATTACAAACCAGGATTATTAATATCTGCATTCTAGCATTGGGAACGGACACTTCCCCCCGCCGCCTGGTAGAAGCAGCCTCCTTTCACATCTCAGAATGTTCACAATAAATCCTTTATATCATCTTGCATTGAGAGGGTCTTAATGTTGTAATTATCCACAGCTTTCACTTCTTCAGTAATAGCTTTACATAATACTCTGTTTTATAAGTGGTGGATAGAATCTAGTAAGGAAAATAAGGCTAATGTGAGTGACAGTTCTAGATAAAAAAAAATGTAGCTATTGAGAGATGGATAGGAGGCTGTATTAGACTAGAGGCATTTGAAATGTTCAGAGTGGTGAGATACCTGGGTAGGCTGTCTTGGTGGGTACAGAAGTGTTGTCTACTCTGTCAACTTGTCATACAGCTCTTGCTGTGCTTGCATGCAATTTGTGATGATGGCATCTGCTACAGAATCCTACCAACTGATCCTTCAAATCTGATGGTACTTTATAGATGAAGCAAGATGCTGCCAAAGAAAACAGGATTTTTGCCTCTAATTGTAACAGCTTAATAACATAAGGGCTAGTGCAGGCAACTTTTTAAAATTCTGGGCTCATGCAAACTTGCTGCTGGGCCTCCGCCAGATAACTGCACCTGCAGTAATTCCCCGCTAATATTTCAAAGTGTCAGTTTAAGAGGCCTGAGAGCTGCCTGCACAACTATGCTAATTGCTGAGATGTGTCTAGACCAGCTGAGATAATAGGGCACCAAGATGCAGGGGGAAATGTCAACATCTGGGGTTCAGGCTACTCATTCTGCTTACTTTAAACTTCATGGGGTGACAAACTCCATGAAGAGCTGATGCGGAATTACACAATTACGCTTTACTTTCTTTACTCTTCGAAACCATGGGGTCAATCAGCAAATGCACGGCAAACAGACTTTTAACAACCTTAGAACCCAGGACTGGAGAGATGGCTCAGTGATTAAGAGCACTGGCTGCTCTTGCAGAGGACGTGGGTCAGTTCCCAACACCTACATGGTGGCTCACAATCATCTGTAAGTCTAGTTCCAGGGGATGCGATGCCCCCTTGGGGCCTTCATGTGCATCATGTATACACACATGGTAGGCAACACACAGATAAAAAGAATTAATAAATCTTTCTAGAAATTCTGATAGATTTTTCTCTGATGTTTATAGTAGGTATCATGGGTCAGTCTCCTACACAAGACTGACTGTTACCTCTGAATCCATTTGCATACCAAGCTTTAGGGCAGGACAGGGCTGAGAATATGCCCATCTATTATTTGACTATATATATATATATATATATATATATATATATATATATATATATATATATATATATATATGAATGACCTGAGCATACTAGGAAAGCACTGTGGCACCGGGCTCATCCTTGGCCCATCATTCTGTGAGTTTAGAACACAGCATGATGACAAGGACAAGGGACCCACTCAACCACATGTATGTAAGGATGCAATGGACAATTAAAAGAAAGACACTTCACACATGCTTTCTGAATCCAGAAATATGTATTCATAGAGGGATTGCAAAAAGACCAACAATTACAGTGGTAATATATAGCAGCATGGTGACTATATATCTACTTAATTATTCTTTGCACTAGCTGCCTGGCTTCAAGTGTGTTTTTGGACACTTCTTCCTTACAGCCTGCTGTGATGGATTCTGGTTTTGGTTTCACATTTCTCATGGAGAAATTGAATCTTAAAGAAGTCAGGAAAGTTGTTGGAAGTACCATTGGGAAGTCTGAGCCCACTGCTTGCATCTCTTTCCTGACCATAGTGACACTCTTCTGAATGAGTGAAAAAGTTGGCCATTTTTAGGTGACTATTACCCTCTCTGCAAATCCTTGTAGAATACAGCATGTGTGGTTATTTCTTCACAGATTTGGGTTTAAGAATATATTATGCAATCTCACTACTTCTACTTCAAACTCAGGTGTTGGAGAAAAACAAACAAACAAACAACATCAGAGGATACCAGTGAGGTCTTAGGTAGAAATGTAAGCGAGCCTGTGATCTATAAGAAAAAGCAAGTGACTCTGGGAAATGATTTGCCTTAGAGTGACTGTATAAGCCAAATCCCAAATAGAACCCTGAGAAAGTAATGACTCCCCAATGGATATGCAAAGGATCATGGGTTGTTAGCACCAAACGGAGTGAGCTCCAAGACTACTCATTCAATGACAGGACAGTCTCATCAAAGGGGGTTTTGTTCAAGAGTATGTTACACACTAGTGCATGCACACCTGTATATACATGGGTCCATGTAGATATGAACATGCATGAGTACCACACACATGCACATGCAAGAGAAAAATCCACAGAGAATCCTGTGGCAATCAAGATTGCTTCTACTTTCTCAGGAGGTTGCTTTGCCTGAAGGATGCAATCCCAGAAACCCCAGAGCCTTCCTTCTGTGAACTTGCTGTTAGTTAACCTCTGTCCCTTACCTTAGATGAATAAATATGCTCACTCCCTCTGTAAAGTTGTGTGAAAGAACGGGCTGTGTCAGTACATCAAAGGAGGCTGAATGAGAAACATTTGTCTGTGAGTCCAATTTGAAAGGTCTCTTTTCTGTCTCTGTCTCTCTGTCTGCCTTTCCCTCTCTCTCCTCTTTCTGTTCTCATCCATCTGTCTCTCTGTGTCTGCTTCTCTTTCCCTCTCTCTCTCTCCTTGCTTATATCTTTTTCTCTTTTTCTTTAGTTTTAAAAAACTTGGTGTGGCTTTCATCACACAGTAACAGAGGAGTGGTTGGAGAAGGCTGGTGTCATTTCTTTTTTGACAAAGTTCACCAGAGGGCTCTTGGGCCTGACACTTTGTCTTTCATAAAGTTAGTACATGTTGATTTAAATTTTTAATAGATCCCAGGCCTGTTCAAATTATCTATATTTTTATATCCTGTAATAAAACAGCCTGTTTCAATAAGTTACCATATTTGTAACACAAAATTATCATAGGGTCAATGGTGGAATCCTTTATTTTGTTTATTAAGTGGATTTATTTTATTTTTATTTATTTGTGTCTGTATAAGTTATATTCTTATAGTTGCCAAAAGAGACAATTGATCCCCTGGAGCTGAGTTACAGGCACTTGTGAACTGCCCGATGTAGGTGCTGAGAATTGAACTACAGTTCTCTGAAAGGGCAGCAGGGGCTCTTAACCTGCTGAGACATCTCTTTAAGATACCCTATTTCTTTTCTAAGATGATTGAACTGTGTCTTCTCTTCTTTTTCCTGTGCTAGCATAATTAGACCTATCGATTTTATTTATCTTTCCAATGAACCAATTTGCATTTTCCTTGGTTTTCTCTGTTGCTCTCTGGTTTTCTCTTGAGTGGATTTCTGGTTTAAATGTCTGATTTTTCTTCTGCTTGCTTTGGGATTCTAGCCCTGTTCGTTTTTCACCATCCCAGGATGGAAGGTCATGGGTTGTTCTGTCTTCTGACACATGTCTTTCATGCTGTCATTTCTCTCAAAACACAGCCTTGTTGCAAGGCACACATTTTGGTACATTACATTTTTTATTTGTTTTAGTTTTCAAAACAAAATTTCTCCAAGAGTCCTCCTTTGTGAACCATGCATGGTTTAGTTAATTTCCCTGAAGCTTTAGGATTTCCATCTATGTTTGTTTTATTGATTTAAACTTCTTACCAAATAGGGTCTAGGTCATATTTAATATGATTTCTATTCTTTTAAATTTGGGAGTATGTGACTTCTTTGGTCCTGGGTATGGTACATTTTGAAGAGAGTTTGAATTACATTAGAACAGTTTTGTTGATTGCATTGTTCTGTTGACCACAAATGACTGATCTGTTCAACCAGCCTCTGCTGCAGCTTTGACTGTCCATTGCATTGCTGATGGGGTAAGGGGTGCCTTATTAACATCTCCAAAAGGAATAGTGGGTATATCTATTGGTTCTTGCAGCTTGCTACTTTCCTGAGATATCACAATAGTTCTTAAGTTCATAAACATTAAAGGCTATTATGTCTTGGGTAATTGATCCCTTTCATTGCTATGTAATTCCCTTTCATCCCTTATGATTTCTCATGCTCTGAACCCTTCCTTGTCCAAAGTCAATATAGCAGCTAAAGGTTCCTTTTGATTAGTGCCTGCATATTTTTCCTTTCTTCAGCTATTTGCTTTTAATCTATTGTTAATCTTTGTGGTTAAAGTGGATTTTTAATAGACCGATTATTATTGGGTCTTATTTATCCATCCACTCTTAAAGTCTTTAATGGGAATACTTAGGCCATTCTTGTTGAAAATGTTTATTGATAGACAGATAGATAGCTCTTTATTCCAAGTGATAACAGCAATTAATTGTCCAATTACAGCTTATAGATAAATAAAATAAATAGCAGATGTCACAGGGGAGTGATGTTAGATTGGTATCTGCCATGATAACAGACATTTTCAGTGTGTTACTCCCTTCTTTATTTTCTTTTTGTCTTTGTCTGTTTTCAGGACAGGGTTTCTCTCTGTGGCCCTGACTATCCTGGAACTCACTCTGTCAACCAAACTGGTCTTGAACTCAGAGATCCACCTGACTCTGCTGGGATTAAATGTGTGTCTCATGTCACTACCACCACCCTGCTCCCTTCATTGTTTTTAATTAACCATTTCTATGCCACTGTCTCTGATTCTAATTGAATACTTTATGACTTCCTTTTCATTTTCTTTGTGAGTATACCAATTATGCTTTAAAAAAAAAGAGTTAGTGGTTTCCTTACACCTCAGAACATATATTCACATTTAAGTCTTTACTAAATGACATCACTTTCCTTCAGGAACAATGCATATTCCTCCTAAGAGAAGAATCTGAATCTCTATTGATGGGGGAAATCCTTCTGTATGCTGTGAATATATGCTTCTCTTTTTGGTTCATGAATAAAGCTATTTCGGCCAATAGATATGTAGGATGTAGCCAAGCAGGAAGTATAGGCTGGGCTACCAAACTAGGAGAATGCTGGCTGGGAAGAAGAACATGAAGAATGAGTAGAAAAAGAGATGCCGTGTAGCTTCTGAGAAAGCAACAGGTCTGGGCATCACCAGTAAGCCAAGGCCACATGGAGATACACAGATTATTGGAAATGGGCTTATACTTAAGAGAGAACTAGTCAATAAGAAGCCTGAGCCATCAGCTGGACAAACAGTTGGTAATCAAAGCTTCTGTGTGTTTATTTTGGACTAAATAGTTGCAGGACCAGGTGGGGCAGAAACTTCTGCCCACGCTTTATCCTACAGGGTTATACATTTGCCATTTATTTCCTCTACCCGCAGTTATTAGCACCTGGCTAATTATTATTATTGATTTGAATAAAACTATTCTATCAGTTTAGAAAAGATTTTATTTTGCCATTTATGTGTTCCCTTTGCAGATCTAGGCTTTTGACCTACATGTTTTTCCTTTTCCCTGAAGAAACTCCTTTAACAGTCCTGGCAAGGCAGATCTGCTGACTGAAACTGACCACAGTGCTGTTGTGTTGAGAGAGAGTTTCAGGTTTGCAGACCAGTTCTCCCAGATCCAGCATTCCAAACTAGACGGTGTCCCCACACCCTGCTTCACTCAAGTTTGACTATTTTATGTTACCCTCTTCTTTCCTTGTACCAGCACTAACAGAAGTCCTATGTGTTTGCATTCTTATTCTTCTAAGAGAAAGATGATTTTCCTCCTCTGACCTCTGTTTTAGAATTATCTTCGTATTTCCGAAGTTTGGATGAATTAAGTCTGGGTACAGGTATCTGGGGAACTCAATGTAACTACAGATGAATGTGACCCAGTGTCTGGACTGAACCTGAGAACAAAACCTGGTCATTATTGCTTCAAATATTTATTTTATGTCTTTTTGCTCTTTCTGGCAACTCCAATATATTCTTATGTTCCATTATTTTAGAATTTGCCCAAATTATGCCATGTGGCTTTAGTTACTATTTGTTTGCTTATTTTATTTTTGTGTCACTGCTGTTTTAGCGCTGAGGAGGTTCCTAACATAGGCCTCTGAGATCACTGGCTTTGGTTTCAGGTGTATGGAGCCCAGGAATGAACTTGTCGGCACCTTTGCTCACTTCTCTTTAACTCCCCAAGTTTCCTTCTACTTCTGTCAGGTTTTCCACATCTCTGCTTGTGTTGCTGTCTCTTCCCACACATTCCTTACTTTTCCCATCAGAACTCCTATTGCTTTTGTTGTTTTGTTTCTTTGAGTCAGGGTTTCTCTGTGGCTTTGGAGACTGTGTCCTGGACCTAGCTCTTGTAGACCAAGCTGTTCTTGAACTCACAGAGATCTGCCTGCCTCTGCCTCCCAAATGCTGGGATTAAAGGCACGTGACACACACACACACACACACACACACACACACATACACACACACACACACAGAGGGGGTATGCCTATATAAAATCTAGGAGAGAAAAACATGATATCTGCCTTTCTGAATGGTGTGTGTTATTTATCTTATAATATGCTAAGCTCAGCTTGTATCTATTTCCCAGCAAATAGCACCACCTCATTTTTGCCTTGCAGCTGAATAAAACTCCATTGTGTGCTTTATCCATTAATCTTTTTGATGGGCACCTAGGCTGTTGGCATAACTTAGCAGCTGCAGATGGCACAGCAATAAAAAGGAATGTACAAGTGGCATACTGACGTAGAATTTTTTGAGTGTTGGTATAGCAGGGTCAGAGCCTATGTTTAATTTTAGAGCTTCCTCCTTCCCTCCCTCCCTCCCTCCCTCCCTCCCTCCCTCCCTCCCTCCCTCCTCCTCCCTCCCTTCCTCCTCCCATCTCTCTCTTTCTTTGTAGGAGACTTTATATTGATTTCCATGGTGGCAGGACTTAGATCCCTACCAGTAGTGTATGTCCTTGTTTGCCACCACACCATTCATCAATGGGTTGAGTCACGAGCCACCCCTGTTTTTATAACCCTGGTTTAAGGGTAGGTCTGTAAAATGGCAATTCTATATGAATATTTTTCCAATTATTTTTACCCTGGTCACTTTTTCTATAATATTTTATCCAACAGTAGGGTATTTATTCCCTCCTTTAGGAAGGAAGGAAGGAAGGAAGGAAGGAAGGAAGGAAGGAAGGAAGGAAGGAAGGAAGGAAGGAAGAAAAAAAGCAGACAGGCATGGTGCCTGAACAGTAGCTGAGAGCCTTATATCCTGATCTGAGGGCAATAGGAAGAGAGGAGAAGGAGGGGAGTTGCAGTGGGCATTTGAAACCCCAAAGTCCACCCCCAGTTACACAATCCACCAACAAAGTCACACCTCCTAATCCTTCCAAATAGTTCATTAAGTAGGGACTAAGCATGCAAATATTTGAGCCTATGGAAACAAACCCATTCAAACCACCACAGGAAAAAAACTTTACAGAAATTCTGGTGTGTATTTATAATAGCTAACAAGGATATATACTGTGTGAGATGAAAATATTTTTAAAATGGAAATGAACACATGAAAAGACTCTGGTTTAGTTGTTAAAATTGTAAAATCAGTAGAATGCAGGGTCACAACATTATAAATTTAAGAAGCTAAAAGACAGAAACTGAAACAAAGCAAGAGGAAAATGAGATACAAAAGGATGAATTAAATAGTTACAAAGTACTCAGGAATTTGTGGGAAAAAGTGGAAGCTGGTGGAGAAAGATCATTTAATAACAAGGAGAGAGAAGGGATCTTTAAAAGCTCTGGAAAATGAAATGATATGTGAATCCATAAGTAATTAGGGAAAATTTAATATATATTATTTTAAAATAATACAGAATTTCTTTCCTTTTCCTTTGCAAGAACCAGGGAGTATTTTAAACTTTAATATTTTAAACTCAGAGGAAACTTCAATAAATCCACAAACTTAAATATTCTACAGATGACAAGTCACACACAATATAACTCAAGTCAAGAATAAATACATAAAACATGTAGCCATGGGGCTGGGCATATAGCTTTGATGATAGAGTGCCTGCCCAATATGTATGTGGTCCTGAGGGTCAATCCAGTACCATATAATCTGGACAGTCTAGAATAAGTCTGTATTTGCAGTGCTTGGGAGATGGAGACAGAAGTCTAAAGTCAGCCTAGACTGCACAAGTTCTAGGCTAGCCTGAGCCACATGAGACTCCTTCTCAAATTAATGAAAATATCTAAACATAAAGCAATTTTCAAAAAAAATCTTTGGATTCAAGGCTAAATTAGTAATATGATGATAAACCACTGTAAAACTAGACCCATATGTTAAAATAGTTAACACTGTGGGAAAAAGTTCTCAAACATTTCTATCATATCACAAGAAACAATTAAACTAAACAGGCTAACAATAAAGATACCATGAAAAACAAGAAATAAATCATAATTTAAAGTTTAAAAAACAGTGATCCCCCTACTCACTCTGACCACGCCCTCACAAGCCCTCAGGTACTCTTGTAGCCAGCCCCTAAGAAGGCATGGCTACAGCTTCCCCTACAGGTGGATATGATAAAATGGCAATGTATGATGAAATTCAAATGTGAGTGAGCACACTGAATTGGGTAAAGTAAAATGCATTTAAAAACTGTTGTCTGAGACAGGATTTTGGAATGTCACCTAATTTGGCCTCAGTCTGATGATGTCCATGTTTGGAACCTTGAACCCCTGATCTCTGACTCTGCTTTCCAGTTTCTGGAATGAAACATGCATACCAACATGCCATTTTTTTTTTTTTTTACAAAAGCAGTCTTTAAATAGGTGACTCAAGTTTCCAGTACATACCAAATTATGACTACCTTCAAATTACTATAAGGAGAAAGGTAAAAGCTTCAGTGCAAGAGTATTAAAATTACTCAAACAGTGGAAAATCAAATAAATGTTTATGAAAGATCTTAAAAGTCTCACATTTCAATTATTCCCCAGGGCCACATAATTTTATATTGCATTTAAAAATTATCCTTCATGTATCTTGTAATTCAGGTAAAATTCTATGTATCATAGGTAAAAGAGAAACACTCGTTATGGGGATTATTCTAGTCAAGTCACTGAAAGCGAAGTGAATAACAATAGTCCAAATAAAGACATTATGAAAAACATAACCAGCTTTTAAAATAACCAGCTTTTAAAGATGGTGAGTTTATTTTTGTCTGTTTCTGATAAGGTGGACCTGAAAATATTAAGCTCAACAGCTGAGTTTTAGGAGAGTGGAAACCTGGCAGGGTGCATTGCGGTGGGCCTTTCCATCTAGAACCTAACCAGTCACCTCTTCCCTAATATCCGTCCACTGTCAATACCGCTCACTTCTGAATCTGACTCTGTAGTTCAAAGGTTCCTTGGCTTTGTCTCCAGTATGGTTGGTTTAATGATTAACCAGATAATCACCAAGATAGCTTAGTGTCTTTAAAAAACATGTTGAGCAGTTGCACTCAGTAAAATTTAGTGAATACCTTCAAGGATCACTTTCCTGATTGTTGCCAAGGAAAAGTTGTGTGTTTATGGCAATATACTGAATTTCCCCCTCTCTCTAGCACCATTTAGGAACTTGGCCACCTGCCATGGATAGGGGAAACCCTAGTTCAAATCTGTGCCCTGGCAAAAAGGACCTGTCCTACAATCCCTGACTCTAAAACAATTTTAGCATCTCTTTGTGCAAAAGACCAAATGCTGAGCAAGGTCTACATCCTGTAATGCCCGAATTCAGAAGGTAGAGGCAGGGGGATTGGTACAAGACTCAGACCTGTCTGGTATAGTTGGGTGGGAGGGACTCCTCTCAAAAATAGCAGCAGCAAAATCAAAAACCCTAAACAACAAAATATAACTAAGAAGGGTGCATACTGGGAATGATGCTTCAAGCATGTGGTCCCAGTTTCTGGGAGACTGAGGAGTCTGATGCATGGGGGTTTCAACTCAAGGTTTACCTAGGAAACTTAGTGAGAAAAGTAAAGAAAACAGAGGACTATGAGCTTAGAGGCAGAGGGTTTTTTATTTAACAAACTAAAAAGCACACAGATGCTTATATTAATTATAAAGCTGTTGGCCCATGGCTATGGCTTCTTATTGGGTAGCTCTGACTTAATTATTAACCCATAACTACTAACCCATGTATTTCCATGTGGTCTTGGCTTACTGGACCTGTAAGTCCTTTGCCTGCTACTTGATGACATCTCAACGTCTCCTCAGAGAAGAGAGAGCGATTTCCTGTTTGTCCCTATTTATATTCTGATTCTGCCCAGCTACATCACTTCCTGTTTGTCTGTACAGACCTCCAGACCTCTATGGTTAGCTAGCAGCAGTTTCTGCCCAGCTATGTCACTTCCTGAGATCACATGATGATTTTTCTCTGCCTACATTTCCCAGAAACCTCCTCATATTCTAATCCCACCTATCTTGCTGCCCTATTGGCCAATCAGTGTTTTATTCATCAACCAATAAGACCAACATATATACAAAAGAGCATTCCTGATCAAACTAGTCTTTGAGTTTCATCCCCAATGTCAGACATACAAACAAAAGCAGAAAACACTGAAAACACACACACTTGCAAACGTTGACACTAGGGTTAGTATTTATTAATGATAGTATAAGAAATCATCCTGAATTGTAAATAGCCAGACAAACTCTACAATGAATCAAACAGCTCTTATCTGGGAAGAAGTCCTTTTCCAGAACAGACCCCAAGGTTAATTTTCCTTGTCGCACTTAAGAAATGAGATGCCCATGGAAGAGGACAAAGTCAAGATTTGGTGGATTTCTAGAAAACTCAGAGTTTCAATGACCAAGAACCTTGGGAACTTGGTTCTTAAAACCCAGGTCAGCCAGGAGCTGGCTGAGTTCCCAGCCCAGGCATGTCCAGTCTTCTGCATCATGGAGTCAATGCAGTATGGTAACATCAGATCTACATGGACCAAGGAGCTGTAGTGTCATCCCCACAGTTGAAGGGGTGATAGGAAAAGATGGTCTTCACAACTGTTCACACAATGCTCACTTAGCAATACTTTGGCCACATGTGTACTTGAGGTGCCCTGTGTAACTACCTCACTTTCAACACTCTCTGTAGTTCCTAAACTGAGTAAGCAAGCATAATCCACACATAGAAACTCTGCAGTTTTTAAAGGATAGTGGTGGTATCCAGTTTTTATGGTGGTAGGTTGTGATGGGTGGAAAGAAAGTGCCCCCTAAATGGAGTGTCACTATTAGGAGGTGTGGCTTTGTTGGAGTAGGTGTGGCCTTGTTGGAGGAAGTGTGTCACTGTAGAGGTGGACTTTGAGGTCTCCTGTGTTCAAGCTATGCTCAGTATGGCACACAGTTGCTTCCACTACTGCAGACTAAGATGTAGAACTCTCAGCTCCTTCTCCAGCACCATGCCTGCCTGAATGCTGCCATGCCATCTGCCATTACAATAATGGACTAAACCACTGAAACTGTAAGCTAGTATTAGTTAAATGTTTTCCTTCATAAATGTTGCCATGGTCATGGTGTCTCTTCACAGCAATAAAATCCCTAAGACACAGTATTTCAGAAACTGAGCAGTGGGGTAAGTTCCATGGCTTCTCTCTTGTGTCTCCATGCATGGGTTTAGGAAGAATTCCTGATTGATGAAGAATTCTAGGGTGGTTGAAGCCAGTTGCTGAAGATCCCTGAGTTCTTAGAAGAACAGTCAATGTTAGAGTCTGGCCAGGCACTGCATTGCTTCCTAGCCTCCTGTTTAGATTTGCTCTCTTCCAGCCATTTTGACAATTTCTACCATTAAGCATCTACCAGAAGTCAAATGAGGGTGATCCATCCAGTCTCAGCCAGTGAACCTCCAGAACCAGCAGTCAGGCAAATCCCTCTCCTCTTCTTTTTAAAAAAGATTTATTTAGTTTTATTTTATGTACATGTGTATTATACCTACATGTATGTTTGTATACCAAGTGCATGTCTGGTGCCCATAGAGTCCAGAAGAGGGTATTCTATCCTCAGAACTGAGTTTCAGATGGTTGCTAGCATCCATGCGTTGATAGAAATTGAACTCGTGTCCTCTGAAGGAGCAGTCAGTGTTCCTAACCACTTAGCAATCTCTTCCTCCTATAAACATCTTTTCTTTGTAAACACAGCTTTGCCACAGGTGTTCCCATACAATAGTAATAAGTCTGATATATCCCGAGATCCAGACTTCAAGAAGGTGTTATTCTTTATGATAAGTGTTGCTTGTTGCTTTTCTTCCATCATTTATTCTGTCATTCATTTGCCATGGATTTTCATGTCTTGCCCAGATAAACGGAATCACCTAACCTCAACTTCAGACATGCTGTGTTTTCATAAGTAGTTCTCCTTTCTCTTATCACTTGGAACCTTTTCTCATTAAACCAGACAGTTCTATAATCCTTGACTTGGCCTTGAAAGTTCCTAACTATTATCCATGCTTCAGCACTCAACAAATGCTTGCATTTTCCCCTAGAA
Organism: Cricetulus griseus; assembly: GCF_003668045.3. NCBI lineage: Eukaryota > Metazoa > Chordata > Mammalia > Rodentia > Cricetidae > Cricetulus > Cricetulus griseus. Next base: position 8,086,569 of record NC_048599.1, on the reverse strand, counting down.
ACCCACCTCTCATCTCTTAGCTGAGATAGACACCATGTGCACTTACAACACCCTGACTTTAATTATCTGACCATGCCACAGAAGCCAAGTTCCTTGGTACTCATACGACTATTCATTCTACCCCATGTGCCCAACATAGTAAGGGGCACAAATTAGATGATAATTTCTTAAGAAGATTGAAGGGCTCACACAGTGGTCCTCAGAAGGGGTGATTTTACCCTACTTGGCACAGCTGCCAACACATGAAAATTTCTTGATTGACATAAATGTTCTTGATTGACATAAATGAAAGACATCAATGTCATGCAGTATCTAGAAACAGGGGAGGAATGTTGATCAATAATCTATAACATCCAAGATAGCTCATCCTCCTCAAAATGTTAACAACAAAAGCTTACAGAATAAACAAAATCTTCATACTTTTTATAATAACAAAGTATAGCTTTAGTCCACAAAGTCTAAGTACACAGGACTGTCCTTGGCTTTGCATTTAGCATGGCTTTTGATAACCAAGCCTCAAAGTCCTCATTTAAACTTTCGTCAAACCCTCTGTTTTAGAATTTTAAAATGAGTGTTCACAGGCTTTTTGTTTTAGTAACTTGTTCAGCTTCAGGGAGACAGGCAAAAGCTCCTACTTTATAACTAATTGAAATTTAAAACCTTCTAAGTTTTCTGGTTAAGTTGTAAATACAGGAAGTTTACAACCAAGTACAACTAATGTGATTAATATCAGCTAACAATTGCAAATCACATTGCAGAATAAATCAATTAGAATCCAGTGCTTGCCTGTGTACATGTTGTTATTAATTACTCAGTCATACTCCCCAAACTGTGCTCTAGAATTAACTGAATTTTTAAAGAATTCTTGGAAAACAAAGAAGTTTCTTCTCAAAGGACTGAGTAAAAGGGGGGAAAAAGCCTCAAACTTAAGGTCTTATTTATAATCATAAACTCAAACACAACAATCTTGTGAGTGGGAACATTAAAAACTGTTAATATAGACTCTAGGATAGCAAGCAGTGTGTGTGTGTGTGTGTGTGTGTGTGTGTGTGTGTGTGTACGTACTCATCTTCTACAACTGATAGCTAGCTACAGAGGTAGATGACAGACAGGCAGAGAAAATAACAGTGGAAAGTTACTATAAATGAAGCCTGTTGATATTTATGCTAACAACATTCTGGAGAACAAATATAGGTACCTTTGTAAGCCCTGAGCACATGTGCGCAGCACGTGCAATCTATTTGGTTGGTAATTAAGTTCAGCACGTGTTAAAATACAGACCTGGTCTTCTGCACACCAGTCATGTGTCCCCATTGCTCTGCTTTCTTGCTTCATGCTGTCTTTTTATTGTGTCTTCTTTGTTGTGTGGAAACTCTCCGAATGTGGTATATGGGATGTATCAAACTACAGAAAATTAATTTGAAAACTACATGAAGCACTCCTGAAGTACATAAAAATCAGGGGAAAATTGAAAAGGATTAGTAAAGACACAAAATTAGAGCACTATGGGAAATTGCAATCCACTAGATATGTGGATATAAAGAAGGAAACCATGAAACTTTGACTAGAATGACAGAAAAGGCAAATGCAGGGTTCACAGATGAAAGGGTTGAGAGGGTGATTCAGGAAAACTCAACTAACCAACTGTTTCAAGTTTCCCATGAAAGCAAGGATGTTGTCACCATGTGAATCAATTGTGATCCAGAAATTTATCTCAATGAAAAGTAGTTAACATGATTATCTCCAACTAGAAACATCCCAGGAGATTGTCAATGAACAGGGAACTCATGCCTGGAACAGGACTGTAGTAAAGGAAGGAGTGGCATCAATAACTGTGGGGTTCCACTGTTTTGAAATGATTTTGCATCATTCTGTGATTCTGATTATTTGAAACGACAAAAAGTAGAGTCTCCCTATGAAGAATTTAAAAACTTAAACTCCCTACCCCACAAGTCATCTAATTGACCAGTAAGCTAATTAAAAGAACAGCCAGTTCTCAAAGGAAGAAATGTAAGTTGTCAATAAACACTTGAAAAGGTGTTCTCTGCTCTTAACCACAAAGGAACTACAAATTAGAACAGCTTTGAGATTCTATCTCCCGGTAGTCAGAATGACAAAATGAAGAAACCAAGCACCACCAGGGCTGGCAGGGGCATGGAGGGGAGGAACCCTTAGATGCTGCTTGTGGGAATGTAATTTGATGAAGTCACAATGGGCATCAGTGTGGATGTTCCTCAGAAACAGTAAGCAAACAAAATTTAGATCTAGCATCTGGTGATGTTAGATGTGTGTATCCTAAGGACATTAAGTTGAAACACCACAGAGAAACCTGCACATCCCAAACTATTACTGCACTGTCTACATTAACCAAGACATGGAGCCAGGTAACTGTCCGTGCATGCACAATTGAATTTTATTCAGCTGTGAATGTTAATGAAATTATGACATTTGAAGGAAAATTAATAGAACAACAGATCACTATGTTAAACACAGCAAACCAAACAGAGGAAGGCAGACACCATGTATTTTTTTCATGTGAAAGTTTGCACTTATTTGTGTTGTGTGTGTGTAAGAGGAAAGGGGACAAAGAGAGGGAAGGAAATGTTCCAAAGAAAGAAGGGGACACATAAGAGAGAGCAGTGGAATAGATGTGCCAGGAAGTCGAAGGCAGGAACTCTTTGTGGGGAACAAATGGACAAGAAAAAGAAGGAGAAGGTATTTGGGAAGGCCAGTAGGGAAGTGAGCAGCACTGATGTACAATAACCACACACACACACACACACACACACACACACACACACACACACACACACATATGATGGGGGAAGTACTTCTGTGTATGTTTATCTTATTGATTGTTGAATAAAATACTGTTTGGCCAATGAGACAGCAAGTTAGACGGGACTGGAAGTCAAAGAGGATTCTGGGAAATGTAGAGAAATGGTGATCCAGGCAGGAAGTGACATAGCAAGGAGACTCATATTTAAGTGAAGGAGAAACAGGAAGGGTCCCTTTTTCCCCTTCCTCCTCCAGTGACAGGATGTGATCCACTGGCAAGGAGGCACAACGCCAATAAGGCATCTGATAAGATAAGTCTTATAAAATATATAGATTTATGATAGTTAAGACTGAGCTAACAGATGAGAATCCTAGTCATTGGCCAAGCAGCATTTGAACCTAATACAAGTTTCTGTGTATTCATTTGGGCCTAACTCGGGCAGGCGGCTGGCATAAAGCTCACACGTGGCGGTGGGGCTCAGGCGGCTTTTGGCAGAAAGATTTATCGTAACATTTATATATATATTATATAACATATATGGAAATATCACAATAATACCAGTTTTTTAACATTCTCTCTCTCTCTCTCTCAAACACACACACACACACACACACACACACACACACACACACACACACGTAACACTAAGAAAAAAAAAACAGAAATAGAAGATATTAGCAGCTACCAAGGTCTTAGCAACTGAGTTTAAGGAGGGGTCAGGGGAAGTGAGGTCAAGGGGCTGGCCTGTTTTAATTGTCATGGTGAACTCTTGTCTCTATGCAATGATTCACAGAATAGGCCACACAATTAGCTTAGAGGAGTCTGAGTTAGATTGAAGGTGTCTAAACAGATCACAGATCTTTATCTAGCTGGTGTCCTAGTTCAAATGCTCTCTTTCAAGGTATTGCTTAACAAAACTAGAGTCAGGGCTTGAAACAATGTCTATAGCATCCCCCAGTGCACACAGACTGATAATTACCTCAAATGTTAAAAATTTAACTTTAAGATGATCACATGAGAAGATATGGCTGTGTGAATGTCAGGGATAACATTAAAGCTAAAAAGCAGTACAAAATTTTGACTGAAAATTAAATGATAGACTATGCTATGCTGCTTTACTATTGTAATTATTTGTGGACATTTTTGTCATACTTCATAAGACAAAGTCCTTGCCAGATTGGTTTGCTGTAGCGCATTAGGAAATTTTGGTTGTGGTGAACTATGGAGACATGTTAAAAGATGCTTTTATCTATGATCACTATCATAGGCTAGTGGAGACCTCCTTACAACTAAGGGGAGACACTAGGCATTTGGATGGACCTTGACTCTGCCATGGTTCTCTGAGAGACAAAAGACAGTGTCATCGGAGAGGGCCAGTGTGGAGAGTGATGCCCGGGATCCTGGGGTCCTGCTTGTTGTCAGTTGAAGGTTTCTGAATAATTGAAAGGTACAGGTAGGTGCCAAGCAGATGCCTGCCTCTGTTCAGGCTACCAGGTTTGTTCTTTTGCAAAGAACAAGCTTGTTTGGGCAGAGGGAGTCAACTGCCACCCATGTGGATGTGTAAGTTAAATAAACTGGCAGAAAGCCCTCCGCTATTCTGGTAATGTATTCACTGTCAGTCTCAGGCTAGGGCATTTTATTTTCTGTGACTCCTACGGTTGTCAAAGGGGAAATTGGAAGAATAGTGATAGCACGCTGTAGCAGACTTCCAGGGATTGGGAGGTTGCTCGTGGCCTCCAAACTTTACATGGTGGTTTTGTATTAGAAAATATTTGATTTGGGGTGTAAGACATTGTATAGACTTTCCCTGGTGGATTATTTTGCATTTGTAAAAATCATAATAATGCATCTTTATAGAATCTAAAATATTGGCTACATTTATTTTGAAATTTAATATATCCATTTAAATCATATCTATTTTATCATTTTTGGATAAAAATTAACATGAAACTATTTGAACCTTTTTTCTTTTTTAGACTTTACTTTTAATTTGAATGTGTGTGTGACAGAGAAAGAGAGGAGAGAGAAATTGAGAAAAAGAGAGAGACTGAATGCAAGAATTTGCTTAAGCCTATGAGTACAGTGTCCAAGAAGGCCGGAGAGGGTGTTGCATGTCCTCTAAAATGTCCTCTAAATGGCATTCCAGGCAGTTGTAAATAGCCTTGCACACATAGATGACATATGTGGGTGCCATGAACTGAACTCAGGTCCTCTGTAAGAGCAGGAAGTGCTCTTAACCACTGAGGCATTTCCCAGGCCATATTTGAAGCTTTCTTATAAACTGAATTTAACTTATTGAAAATAGGCATTTGTTATTATTATCATATCTGTGACAACAAGGCTTTCTATTTCTTAACTCCTGCTTACACTCCAGCCTCAGCCCTGCTGTCTGCCACGTCTTCTCCCACCACACTCTTCCCATTTCTCCTGTGATGTTTTGCCTTTACGAAACAACTCTCTCAGAGACATAGCAATATTAGCATAGTTTTCCTTGACTATTTATTCTTGCACATTTGTGCTGATTAACTCATAAATTACTTTGCTAAGGTAAAAGAATATTTTACTACATTTTAACTGTATCACATCAAACCCATACATTGATTTAGGAAGAATATTCATTTTTCCTAACATATCCAGGGCACGGATATATTTCTCCATTTATTTAAGTTTTCTTTTATGTCTGTCAGTAAAGTTTTATGATTTCTTCAGAGAAATCAGGTAATTACTGGTTACAGCTATTCCTAGAAAAAAATTTATGTCTTCTTGCTATTTCAAATTGAATCGTCAACTCTATTCTCCAAGAAGTTGTACTGATTTACATATGTGGCATATACAAAACTCCATTTGCTTTCTGTTTAGACCTGTGTAGGAGGAGAGTCCTAAATTGCAGTTTGGACCCTTTGACAAAGTTCTAACTACAGTGTTGACTGTGCAGCACCCAGACAATGGAAGCCCTTCCATCACTTTGTGGGGTGAAAATAGTCACCCCTGGAGTTTGTCACGAGAAAAAATTCTCATTAGTACATATTGTTATGTAAAGTGTATTTCTACCAAACATTTCTCACTTCATTTGTGTTTTTGTGCACACTGTCCAAAAGAAAGTATATTTAAACCCTTCCTTCTGAATCTATCCATTATGCAGAACAAGGATCAAAATTTCCTAGAATCAGGGAAAACGGGGACACAATTGTTTGAGGATGCTAAGCTGCGGTTTCTGAATTTATCCCAAGTTTCTCTTACTTATTCATGTTGACTAAGGGAGTCTCTGACTGGAGTTTATCGAGTGGGAAAGAAACCTCTGTTGAATGAGCCTTTCACCCTTGGGTCTTGTAAAACTCAATGCTACTATGCTGTGAGAAGAGAGTTCCCTGTGAAATGTTAATTATTGACATAAATTATCAATTGTTCCTGAGGCTCCCAGTGTTTCCTCTGGGATGATAATCCTGAGCTAGGGTTTCAGAGCTGTCTGACTGCAGTTTGTAAATGTTGACCTCACTGGTCAGGGACAGAGGGTGTGTCAGGTGCCCTCCTATTACTAAGGAAATGCTTTGTGGGGACCCAAGGGAAGTAAATTTGCCTTATGTTTGCACTGCCAACAGTCACATTGCCTTTTATCCCACGTACTTAGATCAAAACCAGGGGAAAATGTATTGGAAAGTTAATGGGCCTGCTCCTGGGTTGAAATAAAAATTCTACTAATATTGTCCTAAGTATTTTTGGGTAACTATTTAAAGACATGAGGCTAATGCCAAGTGCAAAATCAAATTTAAAATTGATACTGGCATGAATTATTACATTAATAAGGAAGATTCTTCACCGTCAAAGCAGATTCATGATCAAGGAGTGATTATTCCAGCACAAAATTGAGTCTTTACTACAGAAACACCAACAAGAAAATTCTGTTTTTCTTATTATAAAAAGCATGTCTGCCAAAGAGAAGGCTGGAAGCATCTAGAAGAGTAGAGGGAGCATGGTTTCCTCCTCCCTTGTTTTACTCCCAAGAAAACATTTATGTGTAGTGATTTCTCTGATTTGAAACATCTGCTCTGGAAGGAAGAGAGAAGATCATAAGACACAGGGAGCAAACCAAACAGAGAAGCCTCAGGAGGCAGAAATTTAGGATTGACAAGGCTACTCCCCGTGGTTACACAGGCAGCAACATTTCCTGAGAGGACTCCACCAGCTGAGCCTACTGCAATTCAAGCAGGGAGCTCAAGAGACACAGCTTTTGTGAGTTGTCACCCAACTTGGGATGTATGATTTGCTGACACAACCGACTTTGAGTTGCCCATATTTCTGTAAGTTGCCCCAATAAACTCATGGGTTTATTACTTTGGACTTGGGTAGTGTGCTTACTTTGGTCTGTTCTGGCACTCTAAGTCCAGGGAGTAATGTTTGCATCTCTACAAATCGTGATTGCTTCTCTGTATGACATTCTAGAGAAATGAAAGAGAAAATGGCTGCTCTTCCAACTCAACTCTATTCTTAGTCCACAAGTTTTTATCCATTTGTTGTTGAATGACTGATGTTCTTCCAAAAGGATACACTGAAATCTTAACTTCCAAAGTTCCTTAGGATGTGATGTTTGGTGGTGGGCAGGGGTTGGGGGTAGAGGTGTGGAGAAGAGGGAATAAACTTTAAAGAAGGTTGCTAGAATGAACCTTTCTAGGTGGTGGCCATGCCTTTAATCCCAGCTCTCAGGAAGTAGAGGCAGGCGTATCTCTGTGAGTTCCAGGCCAGCCTGGTCTACAAAGCTACACAGAGAATCCCCATTTTTCCTGTTCTCTTTTCATGGATTCCATTTTCTTATGAGTAAAACCAAACTCTGATTGTTGCTTTGTTCTGCATTTTGTACAGTACCAGGCTAACATAATTGCAAAGTGGATTGGCAGGTGAGCTTGGGTTCTGTGCTGGTGTGTGTACCTTTCCCCGCATGGTGTTCCATGCTTAGTGACATTACTCCAGCCCTCTTAGTCACCTAGTGAGTTCTAAGTTGTCCTTTGAAAGTATCGGGTGAGAGAGTCAAGCCTCACACTGTCTGAAGGTCTTTGCGGCACTTTGTCCTTGGGCCCTCACAGGGCAGCTGCCCTCCATACATATGCAGGAGGTGAGAGCTCTCCCACCACGCCTTGTTGCTGTTCATTATTCAACACTGAGGCAAATACTGTGTTTACCATTTCTGGAGCACGTCAGGTCATTGCTTTTGATTCCTGTTTGATCTCTAAGGGCATTCAGCAGAGGACAATATTCAGGCTGAATGGTGTGTACCACAAGAGGGGAGAACTGTGTACTCAAAGACATCTTGTCCTGACTAAATGAAGCTTGCCTGCAAGGGGTTGAAGCAATCTTATTTTATGTCCCTTTATTCTTTTTTTGGTCTTAAGTGACAGAACATCAGATATTAATCTATATTATTATTGGAGGCCTACCATATATTTAAAATTGTTTTCAGAGCTCTAATTCATTTCTATAAGTATTGCTCAATCACCCCACACTGCTCCATACACACGAGGGGACTATGAATGTAAACTGTGTTCTACAAATTATTCTTAAATGATTTAGTGGGATGATTAGAGAAAGGTCTGTTGGTACATATGAAGCAATCAAGGAACAGAAGACCTAGGCCTGAAAGAGTATACAGAGGCCTGTGCACACTGCCTTTGAAGGAAATGTGCTGTTCCTAGAGTGGTATTGAGTAGTCACCAACATCACCATGCACTCGTCAAAACAGCATCAATGCACCCATCAATCTTTTCCTTCAAACAAAATGGGCAGAATTGATATTGGATATTAAGTTATATTGATTATAAGTATGACAGTAATTTTACTTGGATACTATGCATATCTTCTTGGTAAATAGCAATGACAAGAGAGTACCACCTTTATACACAGTTGTTAAATCAGATCACAAGCTTTGATTATGACATAATAAGAAACTAGGGGAAAAAATATTCCTGGGTTGGTGAAAGGATTTGACAGTATTATGTACCTTTTGTTTTTTCTCATTTGCTCACAAAGCTTAAAATAGTATTTTTGCCCCTCTCTGCTTACCTCATCATTTAGATGGATACTGTATCCCCAGTCTCATATTTCAATTGTTGTAGGTGCCATGAGGGTTTACTTACCTCCCCCTTCAGTAACAGAGGACTAGAGGACATAGGGATAGACTTATTTCAAAGTCACACTTGTTTTCTGAAGTGGTCGTTTTCTCATAACTGGCTGACATTTACAAAACATGGACAATGTGAAGACCATACCATGTGCAGCCAGCCACACACTTGTGGAGGGCCGGGCTGTCTGCAGCCATCCAAGCAGCTCCAACTAATTCTGCTGCTGTTGCTCCACAGCTGCTCTCTCTGCAGCCTCCAGTCTAGCTCCCTTCTCTTTGAGTCTGTAAGCTTTGCTGCTATGAGGACACAAAATGATCTCACTGCATCCCAATTTTAGTCCCCAGCGCCTACTGTTAGAGTAAACCAGACTCTGACACATTTTTGAATGGAAATAAATTGAATATTATGAGAAAGAAGAGTGCCAAAGCAGGGAAGCCAATTTTTTCTTAAATACCCAGGAGAAAAAAAAAGTTTTGTTCTAATTGACAGAACTGTATTTCATGGCTACCCTCTACTACAAGTGAGACTGATGACATACTGTGTAGCCTGGATAGATTGCCCTCTTAATCAAAATAGGAGATTAACTTACTTTTCCAAAAATCCTCAGAGTTATGTACACTGGGGAGAAGTGACTATCCTGGCTGCCATAAACAGTAAGCATGGCTGCCAAACACTTATCTGGCACGCTGTCTGCACATACAAATACTGGGGTTCTGTTCTTAGGAAATGAGAAAAGAATGAGGATAAATGGGCAAATACCAGTATTTGCCACATACAAAATATAGTGATGTCTATAATCAATATTAATGAAAAAGACTTTGCATCAGGCATTATGCTATGCATTCATATACATGCAGGGTGATGTCATTTTCTCTACACTTCTGTTGTTAAACTCCACCGTTCTTTAGAACTCACAAGTCACTGGTGTCCTGTGAACACTGATACACTAGTAACAACATTTTCTTATTAGGATATGGCTCAAATAATATAGACAGATTTTTAAATGTCTCCTCTCATACCGTCAAGATGAGTTTATCGATGGCAGGTGTCACTGCCAACCCCTTTAACAGATGGGTAAGCTAAGCCTCAGAGGATGTGAGTTACTTCCTGGAGGTCCCACAGCTGCTAGGATGTAAAGCTAGAACTTAGGCCACATCTGTCTGAACCTTCACACACCTGAATCAAATGTTTGATCCCGGATCTGGTTCAGTTAAGAGAGCTCAACAGTGGGGCACGCCTATTTCACAGGCAGTTCATCCTCTTCTGCACTCAGGCTATTCTAGACAGTGTCTTCAATGACATAAGGTGAGAAATCAGCGTGTGGCCCTTGAAGGGTGCATTTGAACAAGCATACACAGAGATGTGTGCACCGACACAGAAGGAGAGGGGTCATGGTCGTAAGAAGAGTGCATGACATTTGTGGGGAAGGAAGGAACACTGTGTCTACTTAAAGCCACAGGCATCATGGAGCCTGAAATCAATTATTAATGTAACACATTGAAATACATCATCTTGAGTGTCTTTAATTACACTGTAAATTCTTTAGTGTTCTAATGACTTAATATTAAACTCAGTGAAGTAAAGTAAAGCTAATGTGAACAGGTTTTGTATGCTATCTTTTAAAATTATATGTATATGTGAGTGTGTGGTTATGTCCATATATGTGTATGGGTCCTTGTAGAGGCTAGAGACATCAGATTGCCTGGAGCTAGAGTTATAGGTGATTGTGAGCCACCCATTGTGGGTGCTGGGAACTGAACCTGGATTTCTCTGTATTGTTTTGGATCCTGTCCTGGAACTTGCTCTGTAGGAACTCACAGAGATCCACCTGCCTCTGCCTCCCGAGTGCACCACCAATGCCTGGTTGAACCTGGGTCTTCTGGAATAGCAATGGATGCTCTTAACCCCTGAGTCCCATAGTTTCTTATATACAACATTTGTTTATAAGCCCTGTCTCAGTTTTTGCAACATTCACCATGGAAAGGATCTACAAATCTGATTTGTGAGCTCACAGGTTCTTGGCCTCTTTAAGCTTGATGTGTGTTTTCTTTGGCTTGTCTCTACTCTTTTACACTTTGTAGTAACAGGGAGAAACCAGGAAGCCTTAGGTAGCCTGAGCATCTCTTCCAGGGGACCACCCAGCATATTAAGAAAATTTTCTATTTTCTACATTAGCCCAGATGCTGCTACCCAGAGTCCTCTTTCTCCACTTCCCAATAACATTCTATTCATCTTGTTATTTTAATCTTCCACCTTCTCCTAAGCCCTCACAGGAAGCTCACTAGAGAATTGCCTAGTCTCCACCAATAATTTCTTCCTAATATTTCCAATTTTTCCTTGCTGCTTATACTGTCCATGTTTTCATTGACTACTCCTTGTTGACCATCTAGGCTGCATGGGCCAGAAACAATGCCTCAGCCTGCTATGTACTAAAGCAATGGCATCCTGTTGATGGAGATTTTGTGATTTGTTCAGACTTAGAGACTATATCTCATTTCTGCTCTATTTGGCACCAGAAGAGGTGCTCCAAAGCTAGGGGGAGGCCTCATCTCAGGGCTCACTTCACTCAGCCTCCAGCAGGTCACATTGTGCTCAGTTAAATGGCCTTGTGTGGCTTTTCCATACATGTTGGCTTCCTCATAGCATTGTTGCTATGCTATGATGGCAAGCACTGGAGAGGAGAGAGACAGAGGCAGAGAGACAGACAGACAGACAGACAGACAGACAGAGATAATGAGCATCTCTGCAGGGTGGCCTCATCTTAGAACTTATCATTTCCATTCCTACCGTACTCTGTTGCTCAGGGCACCATCTTTGAACAACATACCCTCCAGTGAAATATCCATAAATGTAGCCAGATTGAGAGAGGCTGTGTATTTAGGGATCAAACACAATAATTAGTTTTTATCTCAAAGCTGTTTTTAATTCCTGTTCCTGCTGCCTATAACCTGTGCAATGCTGATCAAAAGAAATAGTGTTCATCTCCTTTCCTTCCCCTGGGAGGACTTATTTTAGCATAGTGAACATGACTTTCTTTGTCCTCTTGGGCTGTGAACACACCTTCGAATGGGTAACTTATAAACTACAGAAGTCAGTACTCACATTGGGAATCCAGGAAGTTCAAGACAGATTGGTGTTTGTTAGGGGCATCCTTTCTTCTTCAAATATGTCACCTTCACACTGTATCCTTACATAGTGGTAGGATGGCAAAACACCTTTAAATCCTCTTGCTAGGGCATCATTCCATTCATGAGGATGTGGCCTCCATGACTTAACTCCCCCTCACAGGCTCCATCCTTCTGGGGTGATTTGAGACTTTAGCACAGATGTTAAGGGTGACAGAGGAAATGTCAGTGCTGGAGAAGACAGTAAAGTTGCACCCAAGAGCATGGACAGAGTCTTCTCAGAGAAGAGCAGACGAAGTTTCATCTTCTGAATCACTGCATCGGCAACTGGTTTTCAACATGCAGGGTTGGAGGTGACATACTTTCAGACCACAGCAAAGGTTTATTGACCAAACTCCTCATTTGGAACTCATGATTTGCATAATTTTTCTTTACTTTTTTCAGATATTTATGCCTCACTGTTATTAAAGATCTTGGCAAGGATAGTTTTATTTTTTAACCCCAATGTGGGTAGCAAACACAGGCCAAGACTACAAGACTCATCACCCTGAGAACCTACAGCAAAAGAGAGAAGGAACATAGGTTGGCCTGAGTTATAGTAATGACAGGGTAACTGCATTATAGTAACTACAGAGTGTTGCTGGTGACCCTGCTTGGACACCCTTTGGGGAGGAGGTGAAAAGACACAGCACTGGGAGTCGGTGATAGCAGAGCACGCTGCAGGCTCATTTATTAAGGAAGTTAGACCTGTCTTTATACTCTCTTCCAAGTTCTTATTGACTCAGGTGCTGACTTTGCTGCTGTGTTGTCCTTTCCTCATTGGTGTCTCTGGTCAGGTGTCTCTTCCTCAGCAGTGTCCAGGCATAGAGGCAGGCATGGCTCAGGGAGGAAGTGCCTGCCTTCCATGCTTATGCAAACTGGCCTGGGCACCTGGGCAGAGTGACTGCAGCTCTGGTAGGCTTGTTGGCAGTTTCTCCTTCACAGAAGAGATGCTCAAGAAGCACTGAATGATGAACCAACCTTCCAAAAACCAAATCAGCCAACTTGTTTTTCTGCTCTGAGTGTTTGTGAGTAAATACTTCAGTAAGTGTGCCCTTGGGAAGTGTGGCTATCCATGTGCACATGAATTCCACGCCACCCTTTTCCTCTTCCCCTGAAATAGGGTCTCTCCTTGAGTCTATAGCTAGGTTTGTAGCCAGAAAGTCCTGAACCCTCTTGTCCCTAACCTCCACTGCACTTGGGGTACTAGCCCATCTCTAGCCATGCCTAGCTGGTTTTTTTTTTTTTGCGGTGGGGGGGAAGAAGAGGGAATGCTAGGATCTGAGCCAAGGTCCTCATGATTACTCACAAGTGCCCTTATCCAGTGAGCTATTTCCCTAGTCCCAATACCTATCTTCATAAGCTTACATGAACTGAAATTAATTTTAATTGTTAATTTGTGTGATGATATTAATCTCTATGCCATGGTAGAGTTGTGTGTATTCATGGGATTTATTTCTAGAAGGCAGTCAAGTCAATGCAGTGAGGACTTTCTAGAAGTTTACTACCAGTAATAGCATCATAGACCTGTGACAGCATATGCTTGCCTCCTGTTTACCTCCTTGGAGCAGCTAATTCACCCCTGAACAATGGAAAGTGTCAGCATGTTTCCTATATTACTTTACAATTATCATGGGCTGGAGTCGATGAACTGTACGGGTGTCATTCAGGATCCTAGCTTAGTCAAGAAGATGGGAATATAGGCCAGTCTAGCCACTACTAAAGTCAGTAGATAACCAGCTGTACCACCGCTGGGAATTTACACAGAAGAGTCAAAGTGACATAGCACATAAATTCTTGGATATCAGTGTTTTCTCCCAACATGTTTCACGATAACTGAGCCACCAAACTATCTTCTGTATCTATTAGCAGAGGAAGAGCTGAACAAAATGTGGTTTATAGATGCAGTGGCAGTTTTTCAGCCATAAAGAAGAATAAAGTTAGGTTATTTGAAGGAAAATGAATGTAACTGGGGACTATCACATTAAGCAAAACAAGTCATTTGTGGCTGTTAGACTTTATACATGAAACCTAGGTATATCGACAACTTGAATTCAAAAATGAGGCTATGACAACAATAGAGACTAATGAGAGTGGAATCAAGAAGGGAGAGGAGAATCGGGAAATGGGAAGGTAGCAGTGGGGGCATAGACTTCAAAGAATATCCACAATACTTGCTGGAAAGGAGCTTTATGCAACCCAGTATAATACAGAGAAATAACAAAGGGCTCAAAGTTCTGTAGGTCCAGTTCTGTAGGTCCTGACATCTGTCAGTTTCATTTCTGGACTTTGTGTGACATGGATAAGTGCCATCTCTGTCCCCACTTTATTCATCCACAGGATGAATACCTTGAACCACATGATATTTTGAGATTATTTTTAGATGCAATATTGAAATCCTGTGTGGGTTCGTTAAATAATATTTACTGGAGATTATCTACCAGACACTGTGCTTTGTTTGGTGGACTATCGTTTTAAATGCTCATATCCTTAAAGATCACAGTCTACATTAGTGAAAGAGAGTAAAAGCAAGAGCCAGTGTGAGAATAGAAAATAATTCAGAAGGGAGAGGAGAGAAATGTGCTATAGTGTTTTGGAAACAAAGAAAGAAACACAGCATTTATAGCAGGACATGAGTTTAAACGATGCACACACTTCAGGAGATGGCAATAAAAAGTATGCATACAATTGAGTACAAGCTTCCATGCTGACTGAGAGAGGATCTGGTGATGTGCACTTAGCATTACCAAAACCAAGAGGCAAAGAAACAGTGTAACATGGGAAGCCAACATCTCAATTCAGGGCAAGGCCAATTGATAGTCACCTGCCGGTATCAGCAGCATCAGACCCTAGTGAGCCTAACTCATCCTCCGAGTGACCAGAACCCTGCATCTGGTTGTTATGGTGACAGGTACGTTAGAGTGTGGGCATCTGTCACTTATGGTTTTCCCATTATTTTCAAACCTTTTACATTTTAAGACTCCCTCATGTGGGATCCTGGCCATTCCCATGTGAAATAGACACACTTCAGTTGCTAAGGTACATGTCTATGACTCAGGCCCCACCAATCAGACTCAACCCTAAGGAAACCAGTTTGGACCATTGATTCTGCCAGGAAAGAGACAGAGCATGTAGCTGTCCCCATGGTATCCCTGCAGGACTGTGGAGGGAATGGGGGTCTTGGTGGGTGTCAGAAAGACAACTTTCCAAAGTGGGGTACTATGGGGTGTGATAGAAAAAAAATTTCTTTTACATTTGGCTAAGAACCTCTTTTTCATGATCATGTTAACAATTCTGTTTAGTTACCCAATGTCATGCATTAGGTTTGCCCCTGACAACTGTCTTGAACGAATTCTATAATTTGCAACTAAGAACATGGCAGAAGCAGTCAGTAACCTGCATTCAGTTTCCACATGCATAATTTAATACATAGGTATATTTATATGCATTCATATACATATATCCTCATATGCATGTATTGGAATATATATAAACACTTACATATGTTTACATATATGAATATATATGTATAAACTAAAATTGCAGAGTGGTTTAAAAATGAGCCAAGTAACCTATGAATGGTGGTATTAATATGTTCTCTCTTATTACAAGTAGGATTTTCCCAGAAAACCGTAATTGATTTTATCTGAGACATCTTTGATATATTCACACTAATTCTAAAACCTAGAAGCCTGGCTTTATGTGCGTCTGTAGCAACCAGTATCAGTTATCCTTGCTAAAGGCCTCTGACTGTTACGTATTAATTTAGAAGGTGATAGTGAAGTCACATGCCAATAGTTATGTGACCTTTACTTGGGCGAGCACACTGTATGATCCTCCAGACTCTCTACCCATCTCCCTGCTGGCTGTGCATTCCTTGGACTCCTTCTTTTGGTTCTTTCTTCTGCCCTCCCTCATTTTCTACTCTTTCCTTCTCTTTCTTTGCTCTGGAGTATGAACTGCTTCTTCAGTGTGTTAGGTATTTTCCACTGCTATGAGCCCATAGTGAAGGGGATAGGAAGCAGGTGAAGGGAATAAGGGTTCATTACGGTTTACAGTTTAAGTGTATGCTCAGCCTGGTGAAGGGGTCATAGCAACAGGATCTGGGCAGAGAACAGAAGTAGGGCCAGGCTATCATCAAACCTCAAGTCTGACCCCAGTGGTCTACTTTGTTCAGTAGAGCTCCACTTCCCAAGGGTTCCACAACTTTCCACAATGGCACCATCAGCTGGGGTTCGAGTATCCAAGCACACACATCAGTGGAAGCTCTAGTTCCCTCAAACCACAATATTTGTAACTCTGGATAATCACCACCGCATCACCATCTTAATAAGAATCCGCATAACTACTATAGTGTGTATGAAATACCATCTCGAAGACAAATAAAGAACACCGCATTGTCACTAAGCCAGCAGAATTATGAATATTTTATTTGACTGAATGTGGCTTTCCACTCACCTGCTATATTTCATAGAAACCATATGATTTAATTGATGAGAAAAAGCACTCTCCAGTGGTCTGGGGAGAAGAAAGAAGTCAAGCATATGCAGATCAGATGGAAAGTGAAACATTTTTCATCCTGGTCTTCTTCCCCTGTGTTGACCTCATTATAGCCAGAATCAGGAGAGTGGAGTAGAAAATCCCACTGTGCTATGAAGAAAGGAGGGCCATGTCCATCTTCTTCAACCCTGTTCACATTAGCAAACTTCTGGGGCATCAGTTGCTTGATTTATAACCTAAGAGAAGCTTGAGATCCCAGTGTGCATGATGGTTCTTCGTTACAAATAAATTTCTTTCTAATTCTTTGATAGTCAGGCTTAGCAGACACAGTATGGGTGATCTCTCCTTGGCAAATGCAGTTCCAAGCATTTAACACTGATGGATTCCCGTAGAAGCCACAGTGAACCTAGCTAGGCAGACATGATCACTGTTACATCAGAGCTGAAGAATGTGAACTCCCAAGTGACTTCATTCTGACCTAGAGCCTCATTGGCCCATCACAATGTCAATCCAAATATTATTCTTGGGTCACTTTGTTTTCTTTGTTTTCAGATTAGTTACCAGTACTGAGCTACTCCACTTATCAGCTGTTTCAGGCTTGGTAATTGACTAGTTGTTCCCTGTTTCCCTCTCTGTGAAAGGAAAGGAATTTCAGTGTTTTCTCAAGACTGCTTGAAGAAATTTATTATATGATATTATTGCACAAAACAAGACAATCTGTAGTATGACTCTGTAGTAACTTAATTTCCTAACCCTGGTGACTTCAGGTGACTAGGACTTGTTGGTTACTATGCTGAACACCGAGTATATTTCACAGGACTTCTGCCCTGTAGATCCCTCATGGGATCAGACTGACAAAAGGAAGGTGCCCTCCCTTAGTGTAGTAGACAATAAGTGAGTCTCATAGTTACATTACTAATCTGAATACAATCTACACCCAGTGGCATGAATGATCGTATGGTTCTGCTTAGATGTGATTGAGAAGAATTCAAAGTTAAACCGTCTAGTGATCAGAACAGTCTTGGCCAAAGACACTAAAGTCTTTCATATGCCTCTTATTATATGGGGACTATACAGTAAACAGTCACAATGTCCACTCGCAGCTTGGATAAAATCTGTATTAGCACTATAGCCAAGATGTCATATATTCCTGAATACAGAAAGATAGAAAATAGAGTTTGATATACTTAGTATCGTGTGTGTGTGTGTGTGTGTGTGTGTGTGTGTGTGTGTGTGTGTGTGTGTGTGTGTGTGTGTGTGTGTAGGCCTATGGAAGCTGGAAGCTAGAAATCAATCTTGACTGCCATTCCTTGGGTTCTGTCTACTTCTGTTGGAAACACACACACACACACACACACACACACACACACACACACACACACACACACACTGTACCTTGTTTGAGATCGTTTCTGTCATTGGCCTAGAGCTCATCAATTCATCCACATTGGTGGGCTGATGAGCACCAGGGATCCATCCACTTTACCTCCCAAGTGTGGAGATTACAAGTGTATATGCGCCCAACTCCTTAGTCACATGGGTTCTGAAGATCTTGAATGCAGGTCCACATGTTTGTGCAGTTCCTGCCATGCTATCCTCTCAGTCCCTGAACATGCTTGATATCTTTGACTTTTGAGGAACCTTTTAAGTTTATAGATTTTTGACAAACATATCAGATGGTATCTATTAAATCTCATCAGATAAAACATGGATGCTTTCTAAGTCACAGGACAATTGGAGAAACATTTGTACAGTTGCTGCATTGTTGTTGGGTTTTTCTTCCTCATGGCATCTCTGGTCCTCTCACCTATCCATAAGCAACACTTGGGCATCATTAAGAAAGGAACTTGCCTGTCTCACTGGATGTTGGCTGTGAATCACCTTCATCATTTTATGTCTCATCAGCTCATCTGTAAGGCATTGCCCTTTATTCTGACAGATATTATGTCACTCTGTGATGGCTGCCATGGGGAGAAAAAGGTTTAATGCACTGATGTCTAACTTTATTATCTGTGGTACCCATTCATTTCTTAGAAGCATTTCTTGACTTCACGCCAGTTTAAGCATGAAGCTTTATAAAGCAGATGATGACAGGGTTGGGAATGAAGCCTCTAAATCAGAACAGGATTGAAAAGACAAATTTGGAGGAGGTTCTAGCTGTTTGGCACCACCCCTGGCATGCACATAAGTGGAGCTCACAACATGACAAGCAGGTCATAACCCTGAGCTTTGGTGAAAGGTGGGGGTCTTATGTGCTGTTTTGGATATGTATGAGTTGGTAACATTCGTCCAAGCTGAGGGAAGGATGCAATTACGACTTGAACTGAAACAATCTTCCCTATTAGGGTTCTTGTATTTGAACACTCCATTTCAGCTTATAGTGCTTTTGGGACCTGGGTGGGAGGGAGGCAGGGGAGTTGTGACTTGACTAGTAAAAGTGAGGGCAGGTCTTGCAGTGCTATAACCCAGTGTTGATTCTGTTCTACACCCCAGGTCTGAATTTGGTCTCATTTTCACTTTGCTTCTTCACCCAACAAAGTGTGAACAATCCATGCTACAAGCTTGCTTAGTCATGGATTAAATTACCCCAGCTGCCATGATCTCATCGCACACTTGCATTTTGGTCATTTCAGTTATGTAGTTATACTGCCTTGTGATATAGACATCTTTAATCATTTAAAAGGTAATCCTGACTTGACCATATTCTTGTTTAACTATCTTAAGCAAATTAATTAGCTTTGTGGGGCCCCTGATGCCATTAATTCTTGGTCTATAAAACTGTAGACCTAATTGAACTTTTTAATGTTGTGTCTTTACTACCTGATTCAAGTGTCTTTTAAATTACAAGAATTTCTTCAGTTAATGCCTTGTTAAATAACTACACACACACACACACACACACACACACACACAAGCACACATATGCATATACACATATCTATGAAAAATTTCTGAGACTGCAAATCATAAAAACTGAGGTTAAATTACGAATAATTCTAGATCTCCTTCACTACAATTAAACATATTAAAATGTTTGATATGATATCAAGTAGTATAATTGTCCTATTTCTAGCTTGCAAAGACAATGAGACCTTATGGTAGGATTAGGTATCTGAAAGCTTTTTAGTAAATACCATTACCTGAGATATTACAACAAAGGAGCCATGATCAGATCTGCAAAAGCATGATAACATACCACTATGTGCTCTTTAGAATGGCCACATTCTAGTCTCATTGTTGTTTCTGTGATAAAATACTTAGGGGCTGAAAGGGTTTAATTCTCATGCAGGTCACATTTTGTCATAGGGGAGATAGGGCAGGAACTTGAAGCAGAAACTACAGAGGAATGCTATTTATTGTGACCTCACAGGCTCATGCTTTCTTATACAGCCCAGGACACCTGGCCAAAATAGCACTGCCAACAGTGGGCTGGGCCCTTCTACATCAGTCACAATAAAGACAATCCTACTAGACATGCCCACAGGCCAATCTGATGGAGGGAATTTTAAGAGGAGAGGCCTTTCTCACATGACTCTAGTCTGTGTCAATTTGACAGTGGAAGCTGGCTGGGACAGGCCTTAATAAAGAAGATAGACAGTAACAGGTGTTTTGCAGGGTGCTGGAAAGTTGGAAGCATGTGCATATAGCTAGAAGAGGCAGGGCATGAAGTGATATACTAACCTTGGAAAGAGGTCTGGATGTGTAGTCATTCCATTCCTAGCTTTAGAGCCAATGGAAATAAAGCACATTCTCAAATGGCAACAGCAGAATTATTCAAAACAGAAAATGATGGACTATACCAAAATCCTCATCAGTTGATGATGACATCTTTAAAGCATGCCATGTCTATGTAATGGAGTATCTTTGAACCATGACAAGCCATGAAATGCTAAGTGCCAACCACAGATGGACTGTGAAAACACTATGCTAAGTGAAGGAAGCCAGTCACAAAGGGTTATACACTGAATAAATATGCCCTTTGTATAGAATATCTAGACTAAGCAATCTCTTAGAGTCAGAGAGTAGATTAATAATTGCCTGAAGCTATTAGAGAGACAGAGTAGAGAGGGACTCTCAGAGTCCTTTTGGGAGACAGCAGCCATACTTCTAAAGGTAGGCTGTAATGGTGATACAAATTTTTTTATGGATTTAAGGGTTTATTTATTTATATTCGTTGCTATTTTGCCTGCATGTGTGTCAGTATGGAAGTGTCAGAACTCTTGGAGCTGAAGTTACAGACAGTTATGAGCTGCCACGTGGGTGCTGGGAATTGAACTCATGTCCCCTGGAAGAGCATCCAGTGCTCATGACTACTAAGACATCTCTCCAGACGAGATGGCACAAAATTCTATTGGAAGAATAAAGCCAATTGAATTGCATGCTGGGTACATCTGTTAGATTCCAATAAAGCTGCTTTGACAAAATCTTAAGGAATCAAAGATTACATAAAGACAAAGAAAAATCAAATTAGTTGATATATTTAGTGAGCTAAGGAGTGTCAATATTGGTAATGAATGAAATAAATCTAAATATGTTAAAGATCTATAAATCTATCATGATAATTTAACCTCTCACTGTTTTGCTTTGGAGAATCTTAGGATGTCAATTGATTATTACAGCAAAAATAGAGTGGAAACAATCAAACATTTCACCTCTCTTTACTATTTAAAGGGTATCAGAAGGAGCTACTAATGAAATGAAAATTCTCTCTGAAATCACATCCAGCTAAAACAAGGGAATGAGCTATGGATATATAACAGTGTATTAAAGACCCAAGGAAAAGCACTGGTAGGTAATGTTTACCAGTGACCAAAAATACACACATGAAAGATTTCATTGTTAAGTGCCTTCTGATGGAGCTACACAATACAATATCATGCACAAAAATTTTAATTTCTTCTGAAGAAGGTATCTCTGCCCAGAGAGAGATACTCAAAGACACCACAGAAAAACAAACAGCAAAACACTGAAGATGGAGATTTTATCATGTATCCGCTGATATAATGACTGGCAGCAAGTTCTAACTGGACATTTTATGGCATCGGTCAACTAGTATTAGTGTCTGGGTGGGATGGTCAAAGTCCTGCTGAAGAAAGGTGTAGGGGATGCTGTAGCCATGCCTGCGAGGGCATGGTCAGGGTGATTTAGAGTGAGGGACATTCAGGTGGTGGGTTTTGGTTTCAGTTTCTCTTTGGGCTTGCTGTACAGACTGCTGCCTGCCAGCTGGCTAGGTCACTCTGTAAGTAAGGCTTTTTCCCTATTAAAATCCCTTGTATTTCTACCTGGCTCTGTATTGGTAATTTCCCACATTATCAATTCCCCTTTTAGTCTAAAAGAGGATTAAAACTTAACAGTGTAAAGTATAAGAAGACACAACAATCTGCTTATGTCACATGCTAACTATCTATTTTAACTAAATCCTAAAGTCATCTGAAAGAGGTGTCCAAGCCTGAACACCTCCTTCCATTCCCAACCATAAACAATAGGAAGCTATCCCTAACTAGGTATATACACTATCCTAAATGACAACAAGGGAGGAAGGGGGCGTAGCATCCTCCAAGTTACTTCCTGCTGAAATGGGGCAATGACAGCCTTGTGGGGTCCTGTAGGAAGAAAATGTTAGTGTAGTGAAAGTCTTGAATGGATTGTATCCAGTCCATGTTAGATGGGATTCACTTTATTGCAGATCTCGCTTGAAATCCTCAACTTGATTGAAGTCAGTACCCGAACCTTTGGCCGGAGTGTCAGTTGAAATGGAGCAAGTTGGATCCAGTGCAGTTGAGGAGGTGTGGCCCATTTTCTTTCTGGGGTGTTCAGGGATTGCTGTCAGGCAGGTCTTCATTAGCTGTGTGGGACTCAAAACATAAATGTTAGCAGAGAAATGTTTGCTTATATAAGTATATATACTAGAAAAGGCAATTGTGGGAAAATAATGATTGTGAGACAGTGTTCACCTCGAAGGAAAGAGCCAAGATAGACAAAGACAGTCCCCAAATTCTTCTGTTATTCTGTATTACATCAATTGGCTTCTTGATACAATACAGAAACTCTAAAGTTTAGTTAAACAACATAGGGAGTAGGGATTGTAAGACCACGGGAGGTAAATGCCATGATAGGGGAACTCACAGAGACCACTGAGTTCTGCTCATGGGAGCTCATGGACTCTTGACCAACAAACAGTAAGGGGGCCTGCATGGAACTGACCTAGGCCCTCTGAATGTATGTGACAGTCAGGTAGCTTGGTCTGCTTGTAAGGCAGTGAAATCAGGACCTGCCCCTGCTGTTTAGTTGGCTTTTAGCAACCTGTTCCTCATGCTGGATTACCTCTCCCAGCCTTGATCCGGGAGCAAGGGAGGAGCTTCGTCTTGCCTCAGATTGATGTGCCATGCTTTGTTGAAGCCCATGGAAGGCCTCCTCCTTTCTTAATGGAGACTGACAAAGTGGTTTAGATGGAGAGAGGTGGGTAGATGGCAGGCAGAGGGAGGGAATGGAAGGAGACGAGGGAGAGGAAGCTATAATCGGTATGTAAAATAAATTCTGAAATGTTTCTTAATAAAAATCAGAAATAAGTGTACTTGATAACCATCCCTTGGCAAGAATGCATACAGCTATAGAAACGAAATATTTCAGGTACAAAAAGTGACTGGTGAACATGAGTGAGTAAGAGTGTGTGAAGTAAAGTATACAGGTTAGTTTTCATCAACTTGCAACAAACAGTCACTTGTGAAGGGAGAACTTCATCTGGTATTTGCTTCCATTGGATTGGCCTGTGGGTCTGTCTGTGGGGTGGGGGCTGTTCTTGATTAATGACTAATGTGGGAGGGTACCATGGGCATTTTTCACCATGAATATTGGGTCCTGGGGTGTATAAGAAATGTAGATATCCAAGCCATGGAGTGCAAACCAGCAAGCAGCCTCCCTCCGTTTCTCTGTATCAGTTTCTGTCTCCAAGTTCCTGCCTTGACTTCCCTCATGACTGAAGAACTGTTACTGGAGAGTGTAAAATAAATATTTCTTTCCCTTACATTGTTTTTGGCCATTTTTTAAATCACAGCAACAAAAAGCAAACTAGGAAAGAAGTAAAATTTAAAAAGCAACTTCAAAGGGACTAATCATCTATGCCAGATCCAATGAAAAATGTGAGCTCTTCACCTCAACTCATTTGCTGTCCAATGGGGGCACCTGGGGCTAGAAAATGCGCGCGCGCGCGCACACACACACACACACACACACACACACACACACACACACACACACACACACACACACACCTTGGAAAGTAAGTTACAGAGGCATATCTGAGAACTTTGCATCTATCCATGGGTCCCGATCAAAACAACTATGTCATGATATACAAAACAGAGTAGGAACGAAACTAAACATAGACTGTGTGCTCTATCCCACTGGCCTAACCAGTTCCATATTAAATAGGCCACGCTTAGCTCAGCACGGTAACCTCTATCGGTAGAGTTAAGGCTAGCAAGTAGCTGTACAAGTCATCAGTGAGGCTCAATTATGCTGTGAGGGTTGTTCTGATGATAATGAAAAATACTAATTATGAGCTTCAGAGTCTCCTAAATTAACTCATTATGTTAAACCATATTGAAAATGAAGATAGACAACCTTGCCAATTATCTGGAGCAATTTCAATTCCCTTCCATGTAGAGGAGACACCGTGTGCTACTCTGGAGTCTCCTTTTGTAATTATGGATGTATTTCGTGGGTAGGTAAAATAATCTCAGCTGAGACGGTGATGAGAGTTTATTTTAAGCCTACTGTTCAGTCACAACCAGTGGAATTCATTATCACTCGCTGATGTTCTATACAGTTTTTTTTTCCTCAGATAACTAACCTTGATTTACTTCAATGTTTTATCAACACAAAGCATATGTAGGTAAAATCCAAAACTGCAAGCTTATTTGCAGGATACAAGACTACTGTATGTAATTATTTGTACTATGATAAATTTTAATATTTTCTCTTTAGTTTTTCATGGGATAGTGAGGTGCAATGAAAATTTCCGATCTCTTTTTTTTGTATATATGCATGAGTTCATGTATGCATATACTTGCTTATATGTGTGTGTTTATGTATAGGCTGGAGGCCAACATCAAGCACCTTCCTCAAGCCATCTTATTCTCTTAAGATGGTATATCTCACTGAAACTGCAGTTCAACAAGACTGACTGAGCCTCCACGCTCTGGCAATCCTCCTGTCTCTGTTATAGCTGTATATCACTGTGTTACACCTTTCATCTGGGCTCTGGGGTGTCATCATGCTTACAGGGGAAACACTTTACCCACTAAGCCATCCCCCAGTCACTCTTCTTTATACTTAACAGCATTAAAAGAGAAGAAAATGAATCTGAATGATCACTATTTATTTATTGAAAACACCAAGTGAAAAGAAATGAACCCCACTGAATGATCATAAAACTATAGTGTTCCCCTGAAAAACTTACATTAGTAGCTGTCTGGAGTTTTGGGTTTAAATCTGAATCCCCATATATTTTCTGGTTCACTGGCCATTTTACAGGTAAAAAAAAAATCAGTCAGCTGTGTAGTGCCAAGGGGGACTGGAAAGATACAGCCCACAAATCAAGATGTCCTGCCTCTGATATTTGAAGAGTCTGGAACACTTCAAATGAATGGGTTTTTTGCCACTTGTACAGGACTAGGGAAAATCAAGGACCGTGTTTTTTGACAGTTGAAAATTACATGCAGTTTGTATTTTGCTATGGATAAAGTTTGGTGGAACATGGACACATTGGTTCAGGGTTCTCAGTGGATACTGGCAGGCTACAGGGAGAGTTGGGTCTTCCCTGAAGGGACACTGTAGCCTCAGCATCTAATGAGTCTCCTCTCTGGCTCTTAACATTTTTTCCCTCTGAGACAATCAGACCAGAAGAACTGTGGCTGCTGGGTAGAAAAGGTGTAAACTAGAAAGGTATCTGCAGTCCAAGGTATCTGCAGTCCTGGAGACAGCAGGGAAATCAATTAGAAAAAGTGATACAGGGGAGAATGCATCTCTCCCTCTCCCTTTCCTTCTCCCTCTCCTCCTGTGTGTGTGTGTGTGTGTGTGTGTGTGTGTGTGTGTGTGTGTGTGTGTGTGTGTGTGTGTTGTGTGTGCATGTGTGAGACAGAGACAGAGACAGAGACAGAGACAGAGACAGAGAGACAGAAAGAGGGGAGGGAGTGGCAAAGTCTGAGCCTGCCTGGGCCAGAAGAGTTGAGTTAGAATCATCCCATTCTGCTGCACATGAAGTTCCTGGCTGTCACCCATTGCCTCCTCAGGATGCCTGTAAATCTTTACTGCTTAAGAGAGTCTGAGGCAAGAGGAACCCAAGTCCATGGCCAACCTAGGCAACTTAGTGAGATCTTGCTCAAAAATTAAAAGAGGAGGGAGGACTGAGATGCCACTCAGTGGTAGAGCATTTATTTAGCAAGTACAAGGTCCTAGGTTCAAACCTGGAACTGAAATAAAGAGTGCCACTTAACATCTAACAGTCTGTTGGAGTTGCCATTTAATATATGGAAGAACAAGCAATGGGCATATCACACACAAGTGTGGAAATATCAAAAGTTAAAACAAGCAGTTAATATGGGATAGGTAATCCTCAGGCCTGGTTAGCATCATGTTAGGAAGTCACATGTGCAGTGAAAAGGTTTGTTTGAGGCACTAAAGTGGGAAATTACCCATATGGAGATGAGCATAGTCAATTTTTTTAAAGAAAAAAAGGGGAATAGGATATAGGAATGAATACTTTGCATTGGTATAGATTTTCATTTATTGATACAACTTTAAGGTCAATTTTGTGATATGTATATGTCTCTTCTTCTTTAGGTATTGTGTTTATACAGATATTTTACCTAAAATAGTCAGAATTTATAATTAGGTTAGTTAGGTTTTCTAGATATAGAGATGTATTTGAGATGGGTAGGTATTCTTCAAACCTTTCAAAGACCTACAGAAATATGGCATTTAAATGGTTTAGGGTTTTTCTTGGCAGTGAGACACAACTGCTCCTGGCACACCAATTATGTCAGAAAGGAGGATGGGCATCGAAGAAACTCGTTATGGAGTTTGCTTTCAACATGGCAAGATTAGCCATTTGGGCAAGAAACTGCTCTTGCCTGGACTGTTTGTTGCTGTATAAACTGGACATGCAGGACCCACAAGAAAGTGACGGCTGAACTTACAAAACAAGACAGTACCGAAGGGTTCTTGTTGAAATGGAGAAGTGTGCCAGACACACCTATGGGGTGAAGATGGATGCCCAATGTTACAGAGGAACTTTTAGTGACTGTCCAGGTAGCGAGATGTCTCTGTCAATTCTAGAGTTTATATATTATCCTCCTGTGGTCTTTGATAGAGTTGAAGATGGATAGTTATGGTTACAGTTTTCTTCAGTTATTATAAAACATAAGTTATCCTTTTTATTTAGACAGAAAAGAGGAGATGATGGGGAATGTACTGTGTATGTGCGTCTTAGTGATTATTGATTAAAGTTCTGTGTGGCCAATGAGACAGCAAGTTAGACAGGACTAGGAGTCAAAGAGGATTCTGTGAAATGTGGTAGAGAAGTGGTGATCCAGACAGGAAGTGACATAGCAAGGAGACTCATATTTAAGCAAGGAGAAACAGGAAGTGTCCCTTTTCCCCTTCTTCCTCCAGCAGCACCATGTGAGCCACCGGCAAGAGAGGGGCCAGCAAAAGGCATCCTCTATAAGATAAGTATTATAAAATATATAGGTTTATGATAATTAAGACTGAGCTAACAGATGAGAAATCTTAGTCATTGGCCAAGCAGCATTTGGACCTAATATGTCTCTGTATTATTTTGTCCATCCACCCGGCGGGCAGAACTCAGGCGGCTGGCGGAGACTGCCCACATGGCAGTAGGGATCGGTCGGCTTTTGGTGGAAAGATTTATCATAACATAGCACAAATAATAAAAACTCAGAGACAGATATTGGGGTTCAAACTAAAGATCAGAAAAGCAAAGCAACCACTAGAGAGTTCTCACCTCTAGCAAGGCTCAGACCTAAAGAGGCGATCCTGTCCTCAGTGTGACTGCAGACTGAATGCCCTGCACTCCTGTCCTCAGTGTGACTGCAGACTGAATGCCCTGCACTCCCGTCTCCACCTGCCTTATATTCCTCTCTAGAGCTCCACCTCTGCCCAGCTTCTATGGCTAACTAGTGTGGCTGCTTGGATTGAAGGTGTGTGCTACCACTGCCTGGCCTCTATGGCTGACTAGTGTGGCTAGATTTGCACTCTGATCATCAGGCAAGCTTCATTTGTTAGATCATAAACACAATATCACCACACTTGTCAAGTGTTTGCCTTGTTGTAGGTCGTCTATCTTTTGCTATGGACTAAAATCTAACCTTTACCCAACGTGGGTTCAGAAACAAAGCACCATCTGGGGCTAGAGATCACAGTTTTGTTCAGTCTTGTGACTCTACTTCTTTTAAAATGAAGCAACCACTGTGGGGCAGTGACAGTGTGGTATGAATGAGAATGCACTTGGAAGTTTACCAAGAGGGTTCATACCTCCATCATCATGATCATAGCCACCACACTGTGACCCTCAGCACCGAGGAAGCTGATGTGCAGTGTGGGTCTTCTATCCCGAACTTGGATGGTTTTGAGTTATGATTGGTATAGATGGGCCACACGGAACTTCCTGCTGAGAACTTATTAACCTTACTAATGTAATTGACCTAAAACAGTGAGTGCAGTTAAAATGTTGAGGCTGCTTGGAAAGAGCAGGGGCATTTTGACATGAGATATGGGCAACATTAAATTAACCCAGGGAATCTAGAAAAGAGAGAATAACCTTGTGGTTTCCTTTAGGAGCCAGGTGCTCTTTGATGGAGGAAGATTTGAATACTTCCTCAACACACCCAACATGCAGCATCAGCGCAGAGGGCTCTGTGACTCACCAAACAGATTGGGTTCTACAAAACAGACCAGTTCAAATCCTCAACTCTACATTATTCTAAAATGTCAATGGCAAGAATTGGAGTCTAGATAGTTCCTAAGAGTGAGGGCAAAGGGGCCAATCTAGAGCTCTTCAGAGGAGGTGAAAGATCCACAGATGTCAGACACAATCCATTAACTACATGAAACAAAGAAGAGATAAAGAAGGGGAAACTCTTTATTTGGGTGAAACAAAAGTGATGTAGACAAAAATCAGATGTAATGGTAAATCATAGGAGACGTATTTTTCTCCTAGCATTGTAAGGAAGCCTAGCATAGTTACACAGGTGAGGTCCAATAAACTTTTTGTCATATTCTCAGAAAATAAAAAAGGAACCTGCCCAAGTGATGGGGGCTATCCTTCTCTATATATGTTTCTCTTATTGGTTGATGAATAAAACACTGTTTGACCAATAGCCAGGCAGAAAGCATAGGTGGAGCTACCAGATGAGGAGGAGGCTGGGGAGAGGAGGCAGAGAAAGGCCACCATGAAGAGACATCATCTAGAGACTGGGGAGTTAGGATGTACCAGGTTTTCTCTGGTAAGATAAGACCATGTAGAAATACATAGATTAGTAGTTATGGGTAAATAATTAAGACAGAGCTATCCAATAAGAATCCCTAGCCATTGGCCAACAGTTTTATTATTAATATAGCATCTGTGTGTTTATTTGGGGCCTGTGGGATCAGGAAGGATGGAAACCTCCATCTTCAGCCATAAAACCTAAAGCCTCACCATCTTCACTTGGCAATCCATCAGATCTTCTCTTTTTCCATTGGTCCTTTGCCTTTGCTTTAGAAACACAGTCAAGTTTCTCCTAGAAGAAACGGAAAGGAAATGGGGTTGGAGAGATGGCTCAGCATGTGAAAGTGCCTGCCATTAAAACTGAAGACCCTTGGCCTACTTGGTCAAAGGAGAATACCAATTCCCATGAGTTGTTCTCTGACCTCCAGACACAAGCTGTGACATGCAAATATATAAATATGTAAAATATAATTAAAATAGGAAAGGAAGGAGAGATGATTTCCAAACCATATCTTTTTCATGTTCCTTTAGGCCAACTCTCCTCCTCTTTCTAATACAATTCTGCAACACACTTGAAGAAGCACTTATAACTTTACTGCAGAAATATAGCCTGAGTCACTCCACATCTCCTACATGAGTCAAACTTGCAGAAACAGTGTGGTCTACAGGCTCTGACATATAGATCATATGTTCCTTACCCATCACACCATTTACATGAACTATGTGATTTAGCAAGGTCAGTCCGCTTTTGAATGTGCACAGTTAGAGAATCTGTTCTTGGTGAGTTAACTTCTCATGGTTCAGACACCATTTTCTTGTTGGTAACACCATCTTTGTTTAGATTTGGGAACACCTCATATGGGTAACCTCATGTTCTTAGATTTCCATTAGCATTTCTGAATATTACTATAATGTCCTAGAGCCTTCCTTTTGTCTAAGTGTCATCTCTGTTATGCTAGCTCCTTACTCACTTAGATCTCTAAAAGATCTGCATGTCAAGTCTCACCTCTTTAAGGACCTAAAAACCTTAAAACCTAAAAACCTCTGAATGAAACTCATAATCCATATTTTCTGCCCACTATGTCAATGTCTTACTTTATTGATGTGCTAAAACACCATAACCAAGGCAACTCTGAGAAAGTATTGGGTGACCCACACATATTTACTATTAAGTCTTTTTTGTTTTGCTTAGCTTTATTTTAATTCAAGAAAGTTGTGTATGATCTTTTAAGTAAATAGATTCTCACACAGGTGCCAGGCTTGGAGAAAGTCACAGAGTAATAGACTACAGGAATATAGGGTTTGTAACAGACGTCTCCCTCACTACAGTAAGTGTATTGGAAGAGCCTGTGGCAATGCCTGTTGTGACCCAATATAACCTTGCATGTTCCTCTTCTCCCTCAAATAGATCATTCCTGTGTCCTGGGCATAAGAGACATTCTATAAACGCTGCTCTAATTGAATTTAATTGTTTGAATTTTATATCTATCCCATCATATGCTTTGATATGCCCTTTGAAAATTTAGCCCAAATCACTGACAATAAAGGTGACTTTAGCCACTGGACTCACATTTCAATATTCATAGGTGGAATACCAGACATAGGAACATAATTCAGACAGGATGTGTTTTAGGTCAGGACAAAGTACAATGCATTGAACTTCTCAGTTGCTGCTGGAGATGATCCCGAGTGGAAGAAATGTGGCGCCTTGGATAGTACCCAGACAAATGGAAGGTAGATGAGACACTGACACTAGGGCACAAAATTGAGAAGACACCAATGATTTGGCATTGCAGATGCATAATTTGTAATGCAGCCTTTTTCAAAATCCCAAACTAAAATGCAAATTTTTCTGATTAGTCATTTACCCAAATTTTGAATAAGTATTTCACTGCTTAAATTCCCAGAGTTGTTGGGCAATTTTAATTCATCTTTAGAGTTACCTGAGATGATTTCCTGGACCTCTGTGGCCAGCACATCCTCCTCTGGGTGGGCTTCTGTGAATTAGACAGAAGTGGGTACTGTGCTGCTGTGCCATCCCTCCCCCACTTTTCATGTTCGAGTGCTGAATCAGTTGGGGCTTCCCTAGAGGAACAGACCTGATTCCAGGTGTGTATTTTATGAATGGGGACTTACAGGATGGCTTCCCATCATAGGTACAGGTAGTCCAACAATGGCTGTCTGTACTCCAGAGAGACTAAGAATCCTGTAGCCAACAGTACCTACACCTGGGTGCTTATAAGGTGCTAATCTGATGCTGAAGGCCTGGAAGATTCCTGGAGAGTTACTGGTCTCCAGTTCATGCTGTAACTAAATAAACAAGCCTGGTAATGGTGAGGGATGGTGGCAGGCAAGCAAACTTGACCTGTCCCTCAGACTTTTCTATTTGACTTCTGGGGAAAAAGTTAGCTACTTTGTGGAAGGAAACCCCCCTTACCCCCTCTTCATCCTTACTGGAAATGCCCTCAGACCTTTGCCAGAAGTGTGTTTCTTGGTTGATTCCAGATCCCATCAAATTGTCAGTCAAGAATAACCAGCATGTATGTTTCCATTATTTTTTCCTTTTGCTTTAAAATAGAAAAAATGTGTGTTTACCTAAGATCCAATGTTTGTTCCTAAAGTAACTGTCCTTCGAAACATCCAGCAGATATTCTATTGTAAGAATCTAAAGTCAGCCTGAGACTCATGGGTCAGAAACTAACTGATGGACGGGATCTAGATGGGGGTTACAAAGCATTAGGTGTCTATCAGATAGTTCATTCATAGAACAAACTCTGTTGTTTAGTCTTTTGTCAACTCGACACAAGGTAGAGTCACCTGGGAAGAGGGAACCTCAACTAAGAAAATGCTGCCATCAGGTTAGCTTATAGGAAAGCCTATGGGGTGTTTTCTTGATTAATGATTGCTGTAGAAGGGCCCAGATTACTGTGGGTGGAGCCACTTCTAGGCAGGAGGACCTGGTTTGCATAAGAAAGGGGAAAGAACTAGGCCCTCCATATGTGCGAGACAGTTGTGAAGCTTGGACTAGCTGAGGGGTCCCTGTCAATAAAATCTTGATACAAACCTGGTACATGAGCTAGTTTGTTGGAGTCCACTCCTTATGGTGGGATGCCATGCTCAGTCTTAATGCTTGGGAGAGGGGCCCGGCCCTGGCCCAACCTATTGTGCCAGACTGTGTTGACTCTTCATGGGAGCCCTTACCTGTGAGAAGGAGTGGACTGAGCCAGGGCTAACAGAGGAGGTCTGGAGGAGGTGTGGGGAGGAAGACTGTGGCTGGAATGTAAAATGAAATTTTAAAAAATAAAACAGGCTGATCAATCCACAAGAGCAAGCTAGTAAGCAGCATCTTCCATGGCCTCTGCTTCAGCTCCTGATTCCAGATTCCTGCCTTGAGTTCCTGCCCTGGCTTCCCATCATGACCAACTAGCAGCTATAAGAGAAAAAATAAACCTTTCTTCTCCTAAGATGCTTTCTCATAGCAACAAAGGAGAAAACAAATGTAAGCTATAAAGCCCAAATCGGTTGCCAGGAACTACCAAATTTTGTGAAAGCAAAGGAAACAGCTTGATGAGTTTTTTGTTTGCTTGTTTGTTCTGTGCTGCTCAGTGTGACATCACTATATGACAGGCATCAATGACCACACACCCAGTGTTTGACTCAAAGAAAGACTAATTGTTTAAGTTTCACAAATTCAAGTACTTACATCTTAGATGCTGTCATTAAAGTATAAGTAACACAAATTACAGCACACATTGTTTCCTGATCTTGGAGTTCTCTGTGCTAGCCAGTTGGCTTTTCTCTGATATACCAAGACCATGTCCATTGTCTCAGATGTTTATTTGCTACTGCACTTGTACTAGGGATGAATGACATTCCTTGGTAATGTATACAACAACTTTGCATAATTTAAAGTCTATTTATGGCAGCAACTGTGCATATTCTTGCCCTGCTTGCCTCTCTTGACCTTGTGAGCAGTGGACCCTTGTGCTGGTTTGTTGACTGTAAGCTTTCTCATACCATCCATTGCCTGCTGACCCAACTTACTTTTGCATCTTCCATTAATGGGATTTTAATTTCTGTATTTCCCAGTAGGACAATATTGCTAGGTTTTTGGATATATTTTCCTATCCAGTTTAAGACATAGCAATCTTTATGCTCAGTGACAGAGTGCAGGAATCCTGTATAGTATTCATGTTTCTGTGTTTCTATTCAGAATTCAGACCTTTCTAAAGAGTTTTCACTTGTGTAGGATATGATATAGCATTTGATTTTCTATTTTAGTACCCACTCCTCCAGTTACAATGAGTTTAAGATACTTTTTTTTTTCAGTGCAAATGTTTGAAGACAGGGTGATTGTATGCTAAGCAAGTCTATAACCTGACAAGTGCCCCCCTCCCAGCCCTCTTAAACAATTTTTATTGTGAGACAAATTCCCCCAGCCTGTTCTTGATTTTACTCTGTAGCCCCAAGAAGCCTTGAACTAGTGACTCACCAGGCTTGGCCTCCCAAAGAGCTAAGATTTCAAGCTGTTACCACCAGGCTTCATCTCAACCATCGTTTAAAGTCTAATAGTCATTTGTGTCTTCACATCTAAATTTCCTGCACAAAGCTCTTAGCCATTTCTTTCGTAATGTTTTATTTTCCTAATCTTTCTGGAGGAAACAATCATATATTTTTACAGTCTCTAGTCTCTTTTTAAACAATTAAATGCATATATTTGAATATTTTCATCTAATCCTAGTTTATGTTTACTTGTTTTTCATTTTTCCTACTTTTGATTATTTGGGAATTTCATATTTGCATACACTGAAATATGATCATGTATACAAATAATTTACAGACCCATCTCTCCATGTCCCCTAGAGGCCTCCCTTGTAATTGTGTACTCTCTCTCTCCTTTGTCTCTCTCTGTCTCTGTCCCATTGACACTGTCTGTCTGTCTCTCTCTTCTGTAATAATCCTTTAAGTCCAGATAGTGCTTCCCAGGTGTGCATGGGTGTAGTACCTACCATCCACTGGAGCATGGGACCCCTACCAGTGTTCATACACTCCAAGGGGAAAGAGTGTCACATCCCCTGAAGTTGTCACTCGCCAATAGCTCCTGAGTATGAGATGGGTCTGGGCGTCCCTTACCCCATCTGTGTGGGGATCTGGGCTGGTTTGATCTTGTACAGGTCTTGTACAGGTAAACTGCTCTAAGAAGCCAAAGTCCGACAGTCTGCCTGAGAGTCATGGACCAGAATTCAATTAAGGTCAGGATCTAGATGGGGTTGTAAAGGTATTGGGAGTCTATTTGACTGTGGGGATCATGTTATTCTTTGTAGACCTTCTGGCTAAGATGAAGTATATTCCCTCTTCTCCACTGAAATGTCATTTGATTAACAGTATAACATTATTTTTGTGTAAAGTTCACAAAATATAATCTTATTATATTTAACTTCAACATTTGCCCTCTATCCTTGCATCATATTTTCCTCTAATATATTTTGTATCACCTCTGTGTGTCTGTTAAACTTTATGTTACTTTTCTAAATGCTAATTGTCATCATTAATCTCTCTTGTGTCTTGAGAATCGTGAATCTAGGGAAACCTAAGAAGTTAGTCAATCCCACCTCCAGGTATGTCGGTGAAGTCATTGTCAAAGATTCAGGCGATGAGCTCTCTGCTCTCATGAATAGCTTCCTCCATTGGCAAATTCCCAATTTGAACAGACTAACAGGAGATCTATGGAATGTGAAGCCTAATGGTAGGAGGAAGCTCACTGGTCATCGTGCTGGTGGTGACTCGGGGCTCTCTGTTCCCCAGGTCCCTTTCTGCTTCTGCTTAACTCTGTTTCCTGAGAACCATGGTATGAACTGTCAGACCCTCTCAGCCATGATGGACAGAGAACATCTGAAATCCCGGATCAAATGAGTCTGGTCTGTCTGATTTTGTGTCATTGCAGATTAGGTGACTGTCACAGTAACTAATGGTCTAAGACTAGGCACAGCAAGGCTCAAACACTTGCCTGTCTTTCAGTTCCCACCTCAACCAGCCTTTCTCTACCCTGGCCCCTGTACAGCTGCCATTCCATGCCCCCTTCCTCTACCCCCAGGGCTGTGCTGCCATTCTTGGTTCTCATGGCTGAACTGGGGGTGAGGGTGGGTAGCATTTTGTCTTCTTGTAACTCTGGATTATTTGATGATTGGGTAATTGTCTTTTTATACTAGTATCATCATTAGCTTTCAAAATTGAAGCAAGCAAGTAAAACAAACTCTCTTGAAATCCTTATTAGAATTTCCTTCAGCTTCAGTTAATGAGATAGCTAGTGCCTTTATGTAATATTTCTTTCTACCCTTTGACATGGTATGTCCTTCTTTTATTTAGACCATCTACCTAATTTGTGTTATTTTATATTATAAGATTGTACCTACAAATCTTGTAATTTTTGATAGAAATGCTCCATGATACCCATGCTATTTTACACCGTTCATTTTGAATTTTATAATTGCCAAATGCTGCTCTGAAAGATTTTTAATGTGTATGTGTGCTTCTATGTGAGTGTGTGCTATGTGTATGCAGGCACCTGAGGAGACTAGCATGCTTCTATGTGAGTGTATGTTTTGTGTATGTTATGTGTGCAGGCACCTGAGGAGACCAGATGAGGGAGTTGTATTCTCTAGAGTTATAGGCTGTTTTTAGTCACTTGGCATGGGTTCTCCAAATAGAACTCAATTTCACTGGTAGGACAGCAAGAACTCTTAACATCTGAGCCATTTCTCCAATCCTCTATAAGACTTTAAAAATAAAAGCTCATATGTAGCAACCTTGTCAAACATGTGCGTATGTATGTGTCTGTATATATGTGTATATGTGCGTGTGAGTGTGCGTGTGTGTGTGTGTGTGTGTGTGTGTTATATGATCCATGCCACTTCCCTTGTTATTTCCTGATCATGATTGTGTGATCAGCATGGAGTGAAAAATCATCATTGGAAGAGGATTCGAGTGTCATAATGTAGGAGATGGATGCAGAGGACTTTCTTCTGACATGATTTTGAAGGAACTATAATTTCTCTGAATATTAATGTCCAGTTATCATTACTTATGGATGATCAGCAGTACCTATCCTTTGCTCTCTTGGAGGAAAGAAGCCAATGGATATAAAATGTGTGATGGTTAATTACTTGATAGACACCCTCTGTGACTGACACTATTAAGTTGGCTCTTATCTCCATCACACACCCCAGCCAATTTGCGATGCAAACCTTGTGAAGGTGGGTAAAAATCGGGCAGGGTCAGGGGAGGTTAGTGTCTTCTGAATCTGGGCTGGATGGTTTCTGTTCTGATGCTACTGAGACGTGAGAATGTTTGATTCTGCATAGTATGAATGTAGAAACTCTCGTGCATTGGAAATGGTAAGTGGCACTCAGACAATCTACTGACAAGGCAATGATGGAGAAGTGTGACAGACAAAAGTATCAACTGCGTTTTAGTGTCCTCAAGGAACAGAATCCCCTTCACTTAAGGACACCTGGCCTGGGAGAATCTCCTGTTTTTCTGGTATGGGCTTCTCATAAGCTCTGTGCATTCCTTAATCTGCACAAATTTAATTTCCATATGATTCTTCCATATTCTTCATCCAGTCTTGTCTACATCTCTCAAGCCTCAACGTCAGGGGGTCAGTGGTGTTTTGAAGTAAAGCGGGGACATAAAAATCTGGCCCCTAAAGAATGTCTGACTTGATGCTTAAATCCACATTAGCCTTCACTCCCTGTGGGAGGGAGTGTCTGGCTTCCTTCTGAGCTGGCTGGCTGGCAGGTGGTCTTTCTGCTTTCCTTGTAACCTGGTACAGCTCCCTCCTGAGCTTCAGGGGCCAGCCTGCTGGGCTCCCTAAACATAGCAACCTCTGGTAGAGGACAGAGTCTTTCAAACCATAGAGCCCAGGCTCCTCTCAATAAAACCCTCAACACAGCACATCTGATGGTGCTTTGGGATGAAATGTCCAAGGAAAAGGTTTCTGATTTTTAAAGGAGCAATTAAAAATAATGAGTATTGAGAAGAAAGCATTCTTCTCAAAGAAGGGATGTGAGGACCAGCCAGAACTCTCCTGTGCATGCTTGGGGTGTGTTGGGACACTTTTAACGGGTGTAATGAAAGGGCTTTGCTTCTATGAGATGTATGTGTGGTATGTGGGAACCAGGGATGAGTGCTGTCCTTCCTGGCTAGGGTAATCACTATTAGCTTAGTAATGAAATTTGCTTGTTGAATAATAACTGATGAATGTTTATCTCTTATAGAGAAGTGCCCCCTCCTGCCTCTTCTCCACCTTGCTTGGTCTCTCCCAAGTACACTCAAGCATACCTGGGGCTGAATGGGCTTGCCACAGCACTTCTCCTTCACATGGTAACTCCCTTGGGAAAGCCAGTGCTGGTTGGTAAGGCTCCTGTAACAAAGTTCTCTGCTCCGGGCTGCTTTTCCTTTTTGTGGCATAGTTTCAGGTTTATCAGGATCTGTCTCTTGTCCACACTCCTGGATCCTCTAGTTCTACCCAGATATTTGTCTGTGCTAGACTCAGGCGATAAAGATCTACTTCCTAGAGGTTATCTTCCTTGACGATAACCCCTTCTAGCCTTTTTTCATTTGGTATAGGCGCAGAGTGTTCTTGTCTAAACAACCTAATGTACTTCCTGGAGTTCCCCATTGTTTCCTTGACATCCTTCCACCATGACTCTCCTTGTCACAAAATCCCAACTTTTAGAACATCAGCACGCAATATAGAGACAAGGGAACTAACTAAATGAGGCAGTGAGTGAACAAATAAATAGATAAGCAGATCTCTCAAAGGAAAATGTCATTGGGCAGGTTGATCGGCAAACATTGTTTCATTTAAGATCTTTATGATGGAAGATGTAAAGACAAGATTGGGTGAAGGGAGATGAGAGAGTTCTGAGTGAATTCACTCTGTGTATCACAGGGAATATACAGCGTTTGTGTGAGGGGACCATTACAGAGTGATGAGAGAGTCATGCAGCCCAGCGGTACCTAACTAAAGGAAAATTCTGGTCCCTCAAAGGACATACACAAATCTGAAGCTATTTTTGTCTGACACAGATGTGGGAATAGAGGGGATATAATATGACTTCACTTAGTAGATGGAGGTATATCCCTAGCTAGTCTATCCAAAGCACAAAACCATCTCTGCCCACTGTAAAGGAGTCCCCAGCTGTAAGTCAAAATTATTGTAGCAAAGGTGATAGATTGATTTTAGTCTCAAAGAAGATTAGGCTAGCAGTGTCTTTGACGGGCTCTGGTCTGAGTGAAGCTGCTGTGCGTCCATTGTCCTTGGCCAAAATCCCAAAGGATGCAGGGCTCCTTGGCCTTCCACATTCCCAAGAGGAGAGAGAGACTAGTGATGTTGGGCTAGAAAATTCCCATTATCAGTGAGTCAGTCAGGAGTTTCTCATGAAAACTGCTGTTAGACATAATCCTAGACTGTGGCTCAATGCCACGGAGTTAGTCCTGGCTCTGCCCAACATTAGAAGTTTAGCTTACATGGCTCAGATTCCTCTTTATAATGCAGAAAGGGTGGCCATGTCTCCTCCCACAGTACTTCAAGACTAAGCAAGATTTTCCAGGTAGTGGCATGATGATAATTCTCTGCTCATTCTTAGATGAACTTGGGGAGACACTAGGCTTTAGATAGTGATTTGTTTTATCTTAAGAAAACACACCTGGATTTTTTTTGTCATGGTGGGTGGGGAAAGCCAGGAGCATTTTAGCATCTGCTTTGTCAAAATGGAACATAAACCTAGAATTGACCCCCCAGAGGAAGCCATGACACCGAGTCTTACAGAAGAATCATCATCTAGAACCCTAGAAAGCCCAGTGTAGTTTTCTCTGACATAAAGTCCCAAAGGACTTGACCTCCTACAATAGAGACACTTGGTCAATCACAGTCGTTGCTGATCTATTCATCACAGCCATAAGTTGGAAACAACCTACATGTCTGCCAATGGATGAAAGGACAAAGAAAATGTACATTTATACAATGGAATATTACTCAGCTGTTAATAAAAATCATGGAATTCTCAGGTACATGGATGGAGCTGAAAACAACCATCTCAAATGAGGCAATGTAGACCCAGAAAGAGAAACTGCACGTTTTCTCTTATATATGGCTGTTAGCTTTCTGGCCTTAGATTTGAGTTTTAACCTGAATAGCCACAGAGGTTAGAGGTTAGGTACTTACTAAGGGCCACAGATGGAGGAGAGGGTCTTCCAAGGAAGAGGAAATGAACATTGATGAGATTTTCTTGCGCCTCTTTACATCTGATTTTTACATGTGTGGTTCTTGAGTAGGGACTTGGTAGATGATGTCAATGCAGTTTTACCAACACACCCTAACCTAATGACACTCCCACATCCTTGATAAGATTTTATATATTCTGCATCTTGAAAGTTAGATATGCTGTTGGGTGTCCTGATGTTAAAGGTGTGTCTCTTCATGCGTGGTGCACACTGGGATTCCTCTTAGAAAGCCCTGTTAAGTATCTCCTTGATGTCCCTTTGCTTTTCTTATGAATATTTCCCAGATTTTATATATTTGGAAAAAGTTATAAATATTAAATTCTTCCACTTTGAGGCATGGATTTTTTTCTAGAAATGCTATTGTTCATGAATATTTTTGTTGTGATAAATATTTTCAAGTACTGGCTTAAAATATCCCTGCTCATGATAAAGCCATGAGGTGTCTTAACTACTCATCTTCTTTGCAGTGACAACTACCTGACAAGACACAGATTTAAATAAGGAAGGGCTTCTCATGGCTCACAGTTCTCTGAGAATAGCTCATCGTGGAAGGAAAGGTGTCTGCAGGACCTTATGGAAACTACAGAACACAGACCACGTGGTGGACACTGATATTCAGTTAACTCTGTTCTTTCTATAATGTTCAGGACCCAAAACACAGGAAGCAGTAGAGCTGACTTTCAGGGTGGTATTCCCAAGTCATTTAACCTAACATAGACAACCCCTTCTGTAACGATAAATCTTTCCAACACTGTCTGAGTTCTGCCTGCCAACATGGGCCCCATAATAACACACAGAGACTTATATTAGGTACAATGCTACTGGCTAATTGACTAGGATTTCTTACCTGCTAGCTCAGTCTTAATTATCAACCATAATTATTAATCTATATATTTATAAAGACTTATTGAGGATGCCAGCCTTGTGTCCTGTCTTCCTGGCGGTCACATGGTGACTTCACAGAGAGGAGGAGGAAGTGGAAGAGGAAGAGGAAGAGGAAGAGAATGACTTTCTGTTTGTCCCTGCTTATATTCTGAGTCTGCCTGCTATGTCACTTCCTGCCTGGATCTCAAGACTTCTCTTACTACATTTCCCAGAAACCTCCTTGGTCCTAGTCCCACCTATCTTTCTGCCTCATTGGTTGAGCAGTGCTTTATTCAACAACCAATAAGATAGACCCACACAGAAGAACTTGCTCCATCGCCCTTCCAGGCATATCCAAGAGACTACCCTGTTCTAGACAGTTCCATGTGGTCATTCCCAGAGGTTTATCTGCAGGTGACTCTCCATGCTGTTCTGTTAACAATATTAATCAACACATGAGGATATTAGCCTGTATTTATTGTCAGCATTTATTTGTAATAGAAAAGTATGAAATATGCTAAATAAGTAGCCACAACAAATAGACTTTTAACACATTGGGAATATTTAGGGCGTACTTAATATGTAACCATTAAAAATCTATATGATACTACATTATGAAACAAGTATTGTTTATACTATATTTTAGATTGAAAAATGGGTCATAAAATGTGAAGTATAATACAATATTTGAAAATTGCATACAGAATGAAGGATACAAACCAATTTGTTACAGTAGTTATCTTTGGGTAGTGGTAATTTAAATCATTATTTTCTGCTACTGATTACTATTTTGTGATATTTATACAGTCATGTGTATTTGCTATAACAGAAAGGAGAAAATGTGTTAAAACAAGAGACAATAACATTAAATTTTGCAATAAATATTTTATACCAGTTCATAAATTATAGAAGAAAACATGATGTGAATATTAGCTTATTATTTAGCTGGTGAAATGTCCTGTGTGTGGAGGTGCTCATAGGCACCAGGGAGACTCCAGGTTGTTGAGAATAATTTCATGTTTTATCTATTGAAGCAAAAGTTTGAAAATATTCATGGCTTCTCATCAAGAATAATTATCTATTGCCTACCGATGGCTGTGTTTTCACCAAATGGCTCCAGTCCAACTGGCAATTGCATATTTAATTAGCATATCAATTTATTCTCATTAGTGAGTCTGGGAGAAAGGAAATCATTTAGACATTTTCTATCAACAAACACAGTCACCCTAAGACTGCATTGAAAGTTAGAACCAGGAGACCCAGCCAGCTTATGGCTCTCCTGGAAAATCTTACTGAGAAAGTCAAAGTGAATGATGTAATGTCCTAGAAAATTCTCACTCTTGATGAGCTCAGGGGGTCATCAGGTTCTTCATGCCATTTGCAAACCACAGAAATTCAAACTGGCCTTTGTAATTCAGTGGACCAAGGATCATATTACTTTTCAAATTCTCTCCTTCAGTTTTAACTTGGAGTGTCTCAAGAGATTTTTTTTTAATGCTGGACTTTTTATATCCATTGTCCAAATCCATAATTTCTTCTGTAAACTGACTCAAAAGGAGCAAGTATTCCTCCTCAAAACCCCCAGAACAAAGTGGGTGAAATTAGAATGCCAGTTGCTAATATTGTTCTATTCAAATGATTGAAACAACACTCGCTGCTATGTGTTCTTCTCTCAGCAAGGGTTGTAGTCTTGAATAAGACAGAGAAAATGCCTTATTTTAAGAAATAAACATTCAGTTTACAGTTTACAGAGGCAGGGGACAAGCAAGCAAATGACATCCAAAGTAACAAAAATAGGAAAAAGATCTAGGGAAAACAGCAGACTACAGTACTGCAGGGTCCCAAAAGTGCTAAGTAGATGGCATCTCTCTCCTCACTGGAGGGAGGAACAGGAATCTGTCACCAGCAGTAGATTTACAGTGTCCTTACACAGGGGCACCATAAACCAACTGTGTCTGCTGGCCTCAGCTACATGAAAGGGATGAGTAGCTTCTATCTTGACTGTCTGTGCCAAGGCAGGGTCTTGTACTCCAGGCCTTTGATGGACATTATCTAGTTCACAGGATGTATTAAAAAGGCACCATACCTGGTTTAATGTCTTTCAGTTGCCACCTCAGACTTTTAATAATCTTGTCTTTGATCTTTTATCTCATGAATAATTTTCAAAGGGATTGTGGAATACTTATTTGAGAAGAGACAAAAAACACCAGGGTCCACAGTTCTTTTTAAACCATTCTGTTAAGATGGCTGTAATGACACAGAATTTGTGTGTGTGTGTGTGTGTGTGTGTGTGTGTGTGTGTGTGTGTGTGTGATTGTAAGTATGTGATTGTGTGTGAGCATATGTTTGTATGTATGTGTGATTGTGCATATGTGTTTGTATCTGTGTGTGTGTGTGTGTGTGTGTGTGTGTGTGTGTGTGTGTGTGTGTGTGTGTAGGCATGCTCATTTTGTACAACTATTGCTGGGGAGATGTGAGCAAATAACTTTTCATCTGAAATAGAGAACCAGAAACAAACCAAAGTAATGAAATCACTGAAGTCCAGCTTGATGGAGCCATGAGTTTATTGGGGTCACTAAGAGGAGTGGGGGTGAAGTATTATTTATAGGTGCAAGATGACTCAAAGCCACATGCATCTCACAAACCCATCCCAGCACAGGTGGCTTATACAGCAGGAACCCTGGAGCTTTCTTCATGACCTGTAAGCAGCAGGACAGGTGGGGGAGTCTTGACTTATGAATCTGGTCAGTTTCAGAAACTTCCTGAGATGTGAGAGTTTATTACTTTAGGAACTTCAAAGAGCTCCCTTTAGAAATTCCTGAGTGACCAGGGATAGGGGCTCACTCCTTTAATCCCAGCACTCAAGAGGTAGAGGCAGGCATATCTCTGTGAGTTTGAGCCCAGCCTAGTCTACAGAGCCAGTCCCAGGATAGGTTCCAAAGATACATAGAGAAACCGTTTCTCAAAAAAGAAAGAAAAAAGAAAGGAAGGAAGAAAGGAAGAGAAATTACCAAACATTAACAAGCTGCCCTCTGTGAGAAAATGTTTCAGTCCACACACCTCCCTCCCCGGTCATAGACTAAAGTATGCCTTTCCTTGACCATCTCCACCTTGGCCTTTGAGACAGAGTCACAGAACCTGATGCTTCCTGATTTGGTTAGACTGACTGGTTCTTAGGCCCCTGCATCTGTGTTCTTCTGTATGCTGTGAATATATGTTTCTCTTGTTGGTTGATAAATAAATGCTGATTGGCCAGTAGCCAGGCAGGAAATATAGGTGAGGTTCTAGACTAGGATAATGCTGGAAAAAGGAAGGCAGATAGGGGCCACCATGTAGCCACTGAAGGAGTAACATGCTGGAGCATTGCGGGTAAGCCACAGCCTCATGACAATGCATGGTTTAATAGAAGTGGGTTAATAGTTAATAGAGAGCTAGGCCTTAGCCATTGCCCAAACAATTTTAATTAACAGAAGCCTCTGTGTGTTTATTTTGGACTAAATAGCTGCTGGAGCAGGAAGGACAGATTCTCGGTCTTCATTTACCTGTGTTCACTCATCCAGTGTGAGGATTACAGACACTTGCCACCACACCCAGCTTCTATGTGAATGCAGAGGCTCTAAACTCAGATCCTCATGCATACACAGCAAGTACTTTATCCCAAATCACAACATGGAGACATATTACTAACTATGAAAGCTCAGCCAATAGCTTATGCTTGTTTCTAACCAGCTCTTATATTTAAATTAACCCAAATCTATTAATTTACATGCTGTCATGTGGCCCATGGCCGATTACCTCATCTCCTAAATACTTCCTCTACATATCCTCATGACTTTATCCATCCTCTGTCCCAAAAACTGTGCCTAGCTATTGGCTGTTCAGCTTTTTATTGAACCAATCTGGGTGATGTATCTTTATACAGTGTAATCAAATATCTTGCAACAATCATAGAATTCTACTAAACATGCAAAAGATACCAAACAGAACCAGAGCCAGAAGACTGAACCTATGAAGAAAGGCTTAGCAACAATGAGAGCTGTGGGGCCACATTTTCTATGTGAGCTGGAATCTGCTGTGAACTCAGGAAGAAAACAGTGGTGCCGTGGGAAACATGGAGGATTGTGGAGTCTAGTCACAACTCGAATTACCTACATTACATCCCTGACCTAGACAACCACGTATGCCTAGAGAGACGACTCGGAGAGAAAATGAGAAAGCCTCCAAGCCTTTGTCTTCCAGTGTCTTCTTTCTCACCAGCAGGCTGAAGGCAAATGGTGTTGGCAGAGAATGTCCACAAAATCAAGACCTCTGAGTAAGCCATTCTCCTGTGGCATGTCGTCTCTAAGGACAAGAAGAGAATACCTCAGCAAGTGTGAAATGCAGATTGAAAATTGAGAGATTTTGATAATTCTGAATGTGATGCAATATCTAAATTTGTCATGGCACAAAAGAAATTCATTAATAATGTCAAAAATTTTATTTATCTTTAGAATAAGAAAAAAACATTATAAGAAATGAATAAAGAGATAATGGGTTGAAGGACAAAGCTTTTGATTTTGGAAACTTTAACAATACCATTTTTTCTGAGTTATGGAAAAAAAGAAAAGAGTTTTATTTTAAACCATAATCTGCAAATGGCATAGCTGGCCCTGCTTGTGAGAATGTGAATTCT
The DNA here is from genome assembly GCF_003668045.3 of Cricetulus griseus. Classification (NCBI taxonomy): domain Eukaryota; kingdom Metazoa; phylum Chordata; class Mammalia; order Rodentia; family Cricetidae; genus Cricetulus; species Cricetulus griseus. Next base: position 8,041,682 of record NC_048599.1, on the reverse strand, counting down.
GTTTAGAGAGTTCAAAGAACTTTATTGAAGACTCTATTTAAAAGTGGACAGAATGTAGGCAATTCTTAGGGATATAAAAGTAGTCAGAGGGCTGACATGGTAGGGAAGTCAGCAGTAGCCCATGGCCTAAAGTAGCAAAGAAGGACTAAGAGATGTTCATCTCAGCCTGTGAGGTCATGACAGAGACAGACATTGGAAAACACATATCCTGTCCTCCTGCCCTCTATTCTAATTCCTTTGCTGTCCTCTGGCTGACTCAACTGGAATCCAGCCATTAAGGGAGCCTGACAGATACAGGCCCTAGGTCAGGCTCTGGGAGCAATAAAATGAATTGTAGGAGGTCAGAGAAAATGGGCTTAGTCTTACCTCAACTTGATATGCCATGTTTTGTTGTTATCCATGGGGGGTTCTGAATAAAAATGGAAGAGGAGTGGATGGGGCAGGGGGAGGCAGAGGAAATGGGAAGAGATGAGGGAAGGGAAACTGAGGTTGGGAGATAAAATAAACAAATAATTTAATTAATAAAAAGCAAAAGAAGATGCTATATGTCAAAAAGAAGGAAAAATGAAAAGAAGAAAAAGGCCCACAATAACCACTAATAATAATGATAACTAAGTATCATGTATTCATTTCTCTTTCATTTATCAGTCATATAAAGTGAAAAAATGTCACCAATCATATTTGAGAATCCAGCTTAAGAATTCCACACTTAAATAATGATTTTAACCAAGAAAAAAGAGAAAATGTTACATCGGATTGCATCAGCCTCTTACTGTGGCTGTGACAATGACCATTAAAGCCATGAACTGACACAGCATAAATAATTTCCTCACGCTTTTGGAAATCCAAAGGGCTTATGGAGTTAAAAATCAGAATGCTTACAAGAAGAGGACTTCCTTGCTATTTCCAGCTTCTAAAAGGCACTTGAGTTCCTCAAGACACAGTCCACCCTTCAGCGTTACAGGTAGCAGCCTAGCGTCCTTCTCTCAGGTCTGTATCCACTCCCACTCTTGCTGTGGTCACGTTGGCCTCACCCACACTGCTCAAGATCATAGTTCCTAATGAGAGTCCTGAATGCATTGCAAAGTCCCCACTCCCTGTCAGGGGCCATAGTCAACGGGTTTGAGTGAAGATGCAGATGACTGGGAATCCATTCTTCAACTCATCACACACTTAACTCTCCCATCTCATCCTCAACAGCTATAAAATAGGAAAAAAAAATGTCTGATGTCTTGACTTTCAGAGCTTCCTGTCCTTTTTTTGTTCGTTCGTTTGATTTGATTTTGCACAGAACAACTTTGTATAACTAAAGTATGTTTAACTTCCTTTGTGGGATTTTTAAATTTCCTTTATTCCCCCTGTCCTGGAACAGGCTGGCCTTGAACTCACAGAGATCAGCCTGCCTCTTCCTCCTGAGAGCTGGGATTAAAGGGGTGCACCAACCACACCCAAGTTATGTTTTAACTTTTCAACAGCAAGTAGAAAAAATTCTAGTCAGATGGACCTTAGGAGAATTCTGCACCATCACAGCTCTGTTCTGTCTGAAATTTGCAACAGTTGCCTATTGCATGTCCCAAGAGACAATCTGTAATCCGTGAGGTCGAGATAACTTTATTGAGATAAATACCAGCCAAACGCAAGCCAGAGCAGCGAGGCCAGGGAGAAGGGGGAGGAGGAGAAGAAGAGGAGCTCCCATGTGCTCACCGTTCCTTACGAGACCAGCCAAATCATCCTGACCTCACCTTGACCACACCTTGACAGGCGTGGTCAGGTACACCTGACAGCCTCTACCAGGCGTGGCTTACTGTCCCCTACATTGCCTTCCTCACCTACTTACCAGAGGCCACACACACAATTCAGTTTTTCAAAACCCACATAATTAAAAAAAATTGAATTAGTAGCCAAATGTATAAGATTCAGTAGTTCTCAGTGGGACAGAAATTCTATTGGCCTGAGAGTGGAGTTATGGAGAGAGAGGCAGCAAGCTTACTGTGGAAAAGCAGTGTGTTGACAGGATGAGGATGGCAGCCCTCTCCCATCCTGGCTAATTGCAACAAATAGAGCATTTGCAGTAAATACCCATGATATGCAAGTGTGTAAAATGTTGGTTTCTGGAGGATCAAAACTCATGCAGTATGGGGTTTATGAACTTTTGTTGCTGCAGCTCTTTAGCCCACTTCCGTGCTCAGGTGTGTGTCTTTGTTTCATTCTTCCTTGACACATATCTTCTTTTCATCGATATCTGAATATGTGCCTGGTCCAGGACACGCAAGCCTAGAAATCTTAAGGGAGGATGCCTGAACTCTGGTCTGTCCCTCTAACTGCATGTCAGTCCCTTTTCCCAAGACTAGAGCCAACTGGTGCTATAGCCCCATAGTCCTACGGTGTTCTTTGTGTGGAGATGGTGTACAGTTCTCAGTCAGCGTGACCTCTTGGCCAGTAGTGTTACTCGACTTTGCAATCCCAGTCTTCAATCTGAATTATGTCTTAATTTTGTAAGGTTAGCATGCTAACTAATAGATATTGTGATGGCATTTTTAATCGTATGCACCTCCATATTTTCATGTGTCTCATACATTCATTTCTTACTTTCTTGGCCATCCCAGCTGAGTGGAATTCATTAGAACCAGAAACTTGGCCTGGATGTCTACAGCTGAGTCTTCAACTTGCTAAATTCAGGTGTTTCCCAAACATTTCAGCCTTTTACTTTCCATTTGGGCATGGCTAGGTGAGCACGATGGCATACAGTATACCTGCTCAGAGTGACTGCCAGTGTGTGGCTGTGGTTTCCTCTGGAGGGCTTTTGAAGAACCAACCTTGTTCATGTCCAGAGCAATGAAATGGAGCTCATTAGAGTGGGCATTTCTCAAATTACTGAATGTCTGCCAAGAAAACATTGTGTTATGAAAGGAACCTCCATATGGTTTTAGACGAGAAATGGTACAGGCCCCGGCTATCATTCCAGAGATGCTGTTTGTAGTAAGTACGTGAAAAAATAAAGGTGGATTTGTGCTTGGCAGTTGCTATGCAACAATGCATTTGGCCATTGCTCTTCTAGATTTAATAACCATTGACTCATGCACTTTGTTGAGCATGCAGGTAATTTACATCAAGCAACCTTCACATTGATTCTTTCTCTTTATCAGAAATGTTGGTGCTGTGCTAAATTATGTGGTATGTGGCATCCCAGAGCCCTGGCCATTTAGGTGACAATATAACTGAATTCCTGCACTGTGGACCTGCTGGGGATTGCTAAAGAAAAGCTGCACTTGACATCAAATTAATGTGTCAGGTAGTTACATGTTGGCCCCAAATCAAGGCCAGAAAATTGATCCTACCTATAGTTGATTAGTGAAATACAGAGCTTCAGTTTGCCCTTTGTAAACTGGCAATATTCCATAAAATGTCAGAACCTTGCCCTCTTCTTAGGACCAGGCATTGGCTTTTTATTCTACCTATGTTCAACCCTGAATGGTGTGTGTGTGTGTGTGTGTGTGTGTGTGTGTGTGTGTGTGTGTGTAGGGGTGTAGTTAGATTGTTAGATAAATTATATACAAGATCATTTAATTTACTGTAATCACTGTAGCCCATGTAAATCTCCTGATTTGTGTCTGATACAGTTTCTCCCAATCATTCTCTTAGATGGTTTTCATAGTAGCCATGGTACTTGGAGGGTCCTTTCTTGTAATGTCACCCCTGAGCACTTTTTGGCTTTCCAGTGCTGTTCACGAAACATCCAGCATTTAGCCCAATGTTAGTCCTTAGGAGGCTTTCAAGTTTGGTTTTGCAAGCCTGATATCTTCTTTGTTCTAATTCCACCCAGCTTCCTGTGCTAGCATAGAATCCATACGGGGCAAGTGAAATTCTCCCATACAGACATGCCAGTAACCATGAGTGAGCCAGGAACCAAGCAAGTCAATCAAAGCCTTTCCTAAAAGTCTTTGAAATAGTTTGAAAGTGATTTTTAAAAAATGGCCTTTTCCTCTTACCCACAGGATGAAGACAAGGGTGAGGCAGATATCAGAAAGCATTGGCTTTCAGCATCTTACTTGAAAGCAAGATCCCCGCTGCCAGGCTCCTTGACTTGAGCCCAGTGAGCTCAGGGTGACAGCAGCATTTCTTCATCCCTCGGAGGAAATCTATTTCCTTTGATGAGGAGGAAATCAGTAAACAAAGAAGGTTCCACTCCATCATTAAGGTTTATAGGGCCCACACCAGGAGCAAAACACATTCTGAATACCAGACACTTAGAAACTTAAACATTATTAATAAGATAAGGTAGTCCCTGGTCCTTTGTGCCACCTGAGAACCCAGGAGTGAAAGGAGGAGACCTCTTCCCTGCTGCTCTATCCTTGCTCAATGACCCAAGAGATCACATGAGACAATGGGATAGAGCTGAGTCTGCCTCCAAGACCCCAGTGAGATGGTTTACATCTGTATCCCTGACACTCTAGGGAAATCACCCTCTCCAGTTTTTGAAGATAGGATAAAGAGCCAGTATGTGGGCCTTCCTCCCCTCTCACCTGAGTTTCCTAGTTTAGAATTTCCAAACCATTTTAGAATATCCATCTAGGAACAGAGAAGGCTGTACATATGTCTATAGAACACAGCATTCCCTTGATGGGGAATGTACTGTGTATGTTCATCCTATTGATTATTGAATAAAATACTGTTTGGCCAATAAGACAGCAAGTTAGACAGGACTAGGAGTCAAAGAGGATTCTGGGAAATGTAGTAGAGAAGTGGTGATCAAGGCAGGAAGTGACATAGCAAGGAGACTCATATTTAAGCAAAGAAAACAGGAAGTGTCCGCTTTTCCTCTTCGCATCCTCCAGCGGCAGGATGTGAGCCACCGGCAAGGAGGGACGCCGATAAGGCGTCTGATAAGATAAGTCTTATAAAATATATGTTTATGATAATTGAGACTGAGCTAACAGATGAAATCCTAGTCATTGGCCAAGCAGCATTGTACCTAATACAAGTCTCTCTGTGCATTAATTTGGGCCTTAACTCGGGCGGGCGGCTCGCATAAAGCACACATGTGGCAGTGGGGCTCAGCAGCTTTTGGCAGAAAGATTTATCATAACATTCCCTAAAGCCAAGTTTGAAGATGTCTGATTTGCATCCTTCTCCATGTACCAGGACCGCACCTCCAATTTTCTTGCCTATAACCCAGTTCATACGAGTTATCAAACTAATATAAAGATAGTGTTTATAAGATTGAAGAGATAAAGGACAGAATTATGCCTCATGATGTCACAGGGCCACTAAAGCTACACTTTCTGTTCTACAGAGTCTGGACACAGTAGCACACAGGGCCTCCAAAGTGCAGAAACCTCAAAACACAGGATTGCTACACAGGTCATCCCACATCTGGGAGACAGGGCAAGCTCAGGAGCTTGGAGCTTTCAACTCCAAAGACAGATTGTGGGTGCCAACCTCCCAGTTGAGAGTTGGAGGTGAGACATGAGGATGACTTGGGAGTTGTCCAAGTGTGAAGCAGGGTGGGGTGAAATGGAGGGGGGAGAGAGTCCTCTCGGACTTGGAGAGAATCAGAGGAGAAGTGAGACAAAGAAGAAGGGTGGTCAAGTTCAAGTACTGTGTGTGTGTGCGCACACACGTGTGTGTGTGAGAGAGTGTGTATGTGTCTGTATGTGCACGTGTGTGTGTGTGTGTGTGTGTGTGTGTGAGTGTGTGTCTGTGGGTGTGAGTGTTGTGTTTCTGTGTGTGTGTGTGAGTGTGTGTCTGTGGGTGTGAGTGTTGTGTTTCTGTGTGTGTGTGTGAGTGTGTGTGTGTGTGTGTGTGTGTGTGTGTGTGTGTGTGTGAGTGTGTGTTGAGGATTGAGAGAGACAATAGAATGATTTCAGATCTCAACAGAAGTCTTCTCAGGCAGTACTCTGTAGCCTTGTCAAATTATTGTTTTACATTCGTATAAATGTTATATTACAGATAATTGGAGTTGCATTTATCACAGACATTGTATAGTTACATTTTATTTTATTTTTCGAGACAGAGTTTCTCTGTGGCTTTGGAGGCTGTCCTGGAACTGGCTCTGGAGACCAGTCTGGCCTTGAACTCACAGAGATCCGCCTGCCTCTGCCTCCCGAGTGCTGGGATTAAAGGTGCGTGCCACCAACACCCAGCTACATTTTAAAATTTTTTATTCTTCTCTCAAATAATACATCCCAGTTGCAGTTTCCCCTCCTTCCCCTCTGCCTCCTCCTCCATCCCCATACCTGCCCTCTCCCTCAGATCCAATCTTCCTTTTTCCTTCTGAAAAGAGTAGGCCTCCGGGATATCGACTAAACATGGCATAACAAGATGCAGCAAGATTAGGCACAGAGCGGCATATCAAGGCTGGGTGATGCAATCCAGTAGGAGAACATGGTTCCAAGAGCAGGTGAAGGCATCAGGAACACCCCTACTCCCACTGTTATGAGTTCCACAGAAACACTAAGCTACACAACCATAATGTGTATATAGAGGACCTAGTACAGACCTGTGCAGGCTCCATGATGGCCAGTTCAGTCTCTGTGAGCCCATGAGCTCCATGTAGTTGAATCCGTGGGCCATGTTTCCTTGGTGTCCTCTCTATCTCTGGGTCTTAGAATTCTGCCCCACCCCTATTTCCCCAGGGTTTCATGAGCCCCGCATGGGGGTACCCGGTAGAGATCCTCTAATTTGGGCTCTCTCCACCAAGGGTTTGGCTGTGGGTCTTTGCATCAGCTCCCATCAGCTGCAGGAGGAAGCACATCTTATCTTTGTCGAATTATTAATGGCTATTAAGGAAATAATTAATATCATATTGCTGTATTTTGGAGTTCCAAGGCTCATCTCGAGGACTGCCAGCAAGTCAAAGTGAATTCCACCAAGAACCAATCAGCTGCAACTTTCCACATGATGGTGAGCTACCTGGTTCCTCTCAGTTCCTGGTTGTCTCCAACAGGAATTATCTCCCCCTGTTCAGCCGAACTAGAGAAATGACCTGGAGCAGACTAGTGACAGTGGGCAGACTTTTTAATTCCATGTGAAACTGGAAGAAGAAACAATATTCAGGTCACAAACATGGCCACATAGACCGCCACAGTTTGAAAGATACCACTGTAGAGTAACTTCTACATGCAATGAGCTTGGAGAAAAGAAACAAAGTGCTGAAAAACCTGAACCTCCCTCAACCTCCTTACCATCAAGCATGGCTTGGAAATGTCACACCAAAAGGAGCTGAAAAACAAAGGCACTGTCTGAACCAGCTAAAGGAGTGCACTATAGCCTAATTACCTGTTCAAAACTTTTGTCCACTTTCTCAGACCTATGCAGATCTCTGTCTTGGACTCCTAGGATCTGAGGGCGTGAAAGAATGAGGTGGATTACATTCTAAAGCTGTAGACAATTTTACTCTAGTTTCACTGTCCTTTTAAGAACGAAAGTAACAAAGAAAGCAGTAGTGCAAGGATGGCTGTTTGAGTTCATAAAATCATGGTCAGATAAACATGTAAATAAATGTCAGTAAGTACACAGTTAACATTAACAGAGCAGCCCTTTACCCAGAACTGTTTGAGGACAGATCAATGTAAACACAATTGCCTGCCACATACTACAGATTATATCTGGGAAAGCATGAAAGCAAGGCGGAAGACCATATCCAGAGTCAGGGCACACTGACCAGATTGGGTCCTGTAGATATGTTCTGATATCCAACAAGAACCAACATGTCTTATAAATTGAATGTAAATATTTGTCACAGGAGGCATGAAATCATGGGCAAGAACAATTCAGGGAACAAAATGCACCTGAGGTAAAAGTCCCTCTGCCATTTTCCCCTAGAGTTTCCCAGGGCATTCTTCACCATGCTCCACTCATTTGACTGCGTTCCAACAACTAGTCACTAGTCTCTTGAATTCTGTAGGTAATTACACTCAAAATTATGTTGTTGGAGTATTATGTTATATAATATATCATTTTATTGCACTTGAATGTTATAAAACCATTGCCAATCATGTAATTATACAGATAATTCTGTTATCAAGAAGTGCATGTGTATGAGTACATGTGTGTGTTAACACAGGATTGCACACTTACATGTGGCTGTGCATGCATGTGAGTGTGTATGTGTGTGGGATCAGAGTTTGAGGTGAGCATCTTCTTGGATACTCTAACATCGTAGTTTCTAAAATGGGTTCTCTCACTGAATCTGGAGCTCACCCCTTCAGAAGCCTGGCTGAATGACGAGTTTCAGGGAGCCTCCCATCGCCACCTTCGCAGCACTGAGATCCAAGAAGTACCACTATATTCCTATTGGCTGCTGGGGTTGGAAACAGCTATTTTCTTTGCTGAAGTAACAAACACTTCGCTGATGGCACCCACTTTCATCCCCTTGGTTCTGACCTGATTATAGCATATATTTACATTATTCATGTGCTATAACATTTCTGCAATATATTTATATTTATCAATATGTTATCCGAGCAAAACACAAACAATATTCATAAATAAATTATGAAATTTATTGGAATTTCATAATTTGGAATCATGGCTCTTATTTGCACATAAAACAGCCATTTGGAGGGCTTTTAGCACCCAGTTTATGGGTTTAAATTGTTTTCCTTCCTTCTATGTAGGGAGACACCATAACCATGCCTCCTAAGGTCTGGCTACAGGTGTGCCCGACCATGCTTGTCAGGGTGTGGTCAAGGTGATGTCAGGGGGACATGGGAGAGGTTTAAAGGGGAAAGACTTATTGTTACACTTCTAAGTGTCAGGAGAAAGGAGAGTGACTTGGAATGATTCAACTCCACTATTTATCAGATCAAATGTGTTGCAATGGATAAAGGGTTAACTGCAGCTCTGGCAGGGTATATTATAGTGTTTGGGAATCTCACCCTGAAATAAGATTTGTCTCAGAAAATGCACTCCCCCACCCCCACCCCCCTTACAGTCTCCCTCCCCACCTCCCCACAGAAGGATCAAAGGGAAAAGCTGGCACAGGGAAGAGGAAGAGTTGTTAAGCCTGGAGGGGGGGATGCCAGGTGATGCTTCAGGGCTCTGTCAGAAGGAAGACACTCCCTTCCTGGTATTCATGAGAAAGGCTGTTTTTCAGTAAAGCAGCCCAGGCTGATTCTGTTATACTCTAACCTAGGTATTAGCATGCCATCCTCTGATTCCTAGTGTCTCCACAGAACAGGGTCCTGAACATTAGCATTGATGACATAGGGACTATTCATTGCTCTTGACTGGAGGTCTGTCCCAAATACTGAGCAGTATTCTGCAGCATTCATGATTCTACCTACTGGTGATACTGCAGCAATCTCCCCCTCCTCTGCCCATTCATTATGACAGAGAACCACATAAGCCTCTAACCATGGCCAAAAACTCAGTTCTTGGTGAGATCAATATTGGTATAGGAAACTGGAAAACATCTGGACAACCAAGCCTAATTTTTAAAAAGAAGTTACATTTGGGGCAGGAGTTCTCTCGGTGATCAAAAGTGAATACTGCCCTTACAGATTGATGGGGAGTGTTCTGTCTGTATGCCTTGTATACATGTTTCTCTTGTTGGTTTAATAAAACCCTGACTGGCCAGTAGCCAGGCAGGAAGTATAGGTGGGGCTACCAGACTAGAAGAATGCTTGAAGAGGGAGGCAGGGAAGTAATAGCCAAAAGGAGACGCCATGTAGCTACTGGGAAGGTAGGATGTCCAGAATTTCTCCGGTAAGTTAGGCCATGTGGAAATAGATAGCTTAATAGTTATGGGTTGATAATTAAGAAAGAGCTAGCCTAAGCCATTGGCCAAACAGTTTATGATTAATATGAGCCTCTGTGTATTTATTTGGTACTAAATAGCCGCAGGACCAGGCGGGACAGAAACTCTGTCTACAACAGACAGAATCTGGTCCCCAACACCCATTTCAGGAGGCTCATATCCTCCTATAACTCCAGTTCCACGGAATCTTAACCCTCTTCTGGTCTCTATGGGCACTGCACTTAAGTGTTAAGCCTACTTCCCCTACACACACACACACACACACACACACACACACACACACACACACACACACACAAAAGTAAACTCTTTACATATGAACTACATTTAGGAGACCCAGTCTTCTACTCAGTGTTAGTAAAGCCCAGAGAGGGTCAGCTGAGCTGATCTTAGCTAAGCAGGCAATTGCTAGACTCAAACTCCCAGACTGGAGTGGATGAATGAATAATGAATGGATAAATGGTTTGAGATTAGTCACCCCATGGGTAACTGGCTCCTCCAAGTCTGCTTTCATTAATTTCCATTCCCATTCGCGAACCTCATTTCATCTGTTAAAGGTAAATGGTGATCAGCCTGGGAGATGTTTCAGTCAATAAAGTGTTTGCTGTTGTTTGTACAGGAGGACTGGGTTCAATCTGTTGTGCCCATGTAAACAAACAAACAAAAAACAAAACTGGCACGGCATTGTGAATTGCCAGCTCTTGGAGAGACTGAGGCTACTAAGTCAGCTTAGCCTTCCTGGAAAGTCCCAGGCCAGTGGCAAGTGCTATCAAGAATGAAAGGGAGGGAGGGAGGAAGGGAGGGAGGGAGGGAGGGGAGAGGGAGGGAGGGAGGAAGAAAATAAGAAAGAGAAATGACACTATAAGATGACCCCTTGGCCTCTAGACACATGTACAACACATATACAAACACAAAATACACACAATAATTTTTAAAGCTTTATTAGTATTTTGCCTTACATAGAGTGTAACTGTGTAAATGGGTCAGATACCCTAGAACTGGAACCATGGCAGCTCCCCTTATGAGTGTGCTAGGAACCAATAGCAGCTCCCATCATGTGTGTGCTGGGACCCAAACCTAGACCTTCTGCAAGAGCAGCTGGTGCTCTCATCTGCTAAGCAATCTCTCCAGCTCCCAGCATGATGTCAGTGGGTGGAACTTTACTGAACTCTTTATCTCTCTTTAGTAATACAAAATAACCCAACAATTAGAACAATCAAATACGCAGTAGAAAAATCACAATAAAAATTGCCTTAAGCAATTTAAACAGCTAAATAGGCAGTTGTTTTAAGTAAACAACTTCAAATTAAGCAACATTTATTAAGCATTGCCTAGTTTGCCTAGTGCTTGAATCCCCATGAGCTTAGGACACACATTCTTTCTTTCATGAGTGTCTTCTTTGCTTAAAATAACCAATGTTTACTTTATTTATTTAAAACAAACAAGTCACAGACTTGCACAAATTCCAGTAAATATTTACTATGGAAGTGTCAAGTGTTAGTGAAGACAATAAACAAGAAACAATACAAATCAAGCAAAATAATCAAACAAATCCTTTGCTTAAAACATAAAAATTACTTTAAAAAGTATTAATCTGAGTTCATATATGTACCATTAAGTCAGTCAATGAGAATGTTCATGGAGCATAGCACTTTTAATAACCAAATATTTTACATAAAAATGTTAAACAGTATTTAGGCACTTCAGTTTTCCCCACCATCAAATTATCTCTCACTTGGAATTCTTCCTCATCCAGTGAATTAATTTATTCTTACAGGTCAGTTGTCATATGTGTTAATCATCACGTTAATATTTCTTAGTTTTACATCCACCTTCCAGTAGTAAGGAAGCAAATAAGCCATTATTTACTTCAACTTGACAGACATTAGACTCATTTTGGAAGAGGGAACTTTGGTTGAGAAAATTACCCTTATTTGATTGGCCTGTGGGGAATCCTGTGGTACGCTTGCTTGCTCAGTTGATGTGAGATTACTTAGCCCCCTTTGGGTGGTGCCACACCCATGTGTTCCTGGATGGTGTAAGGAAGCAGACTGAGCAATCTATGAGGCAAGCCAGTAAGCAGAATCCCTCCATTGCCTCCGGATCAGTTCCTGCCTCCAGATTCCTGCACTGCTTGAGTTCCTGCCATGCCTTTCCTCAGCAATGGAGTGTAATCCGAGACTTGTGAGGTGAAATAAACCCTCTCCCACACAAGTTGTTTACGGTCATGTTGTTTTGGCATAGCGATAGCAACCCTAACTTAGACAAGTACCGAATCTGCACAAGTGCTGTGAGACTCTGTGGGCTTCCCTGTAAGACGCAACTGGGGGGAGGGAGGGATAAAGGAAGGGGAGAAGGGAGGGGGAGATGAGGAGGGAGAGGCAGATGGAGATAGAGGGGGGAGAGGGAGAGGTGGGAGGAGAGAATTTCTCATCCCAGGCAGTGCCTGTGCCCTTGCTGTGCACATGGAATCCATGATGTTCAGCTCCTGTCCTGGAGACAGCTTCTAGAGTGAGTGTGGTTTCTTCAAGACTGATTTTTGTAGCTTTTGCATCCCCCACTAACAGCTTTTGTCAAGTGGCTTGTCAGAGCATCCTGAAACAGGAGGGCATCCTATCAAAAGCTTACACACCATGTCAGGGATCCTCCTGGAGTGTCTTGATGGTGATGCTCCTTGATAAGCTTTTCCCTCTCCAGTGAGCCACGCCCTCAGTCCTGTTGCCCAAGTCCAACACAGTCATGATTTCTAGACAACCTCTTGTACTGTTGGTTTGATGGGCACTTTCAAAATTTGCTCTCTCTGTATTCTTTAGAATAACAAAACAGCTTTGTTTTCTCTTATTTTTGAAAGCATCTCACACTAGACTGTTTCTTTCTCACACTCATAACAATCCTCCTGGCACAGACACATGAATTCTGAGATTACAAGTGCAAGTCATCATTCCAAGTTCTTCGTGTTTATTTTAGAATACCCTTATTAGCCTGTGGTAGCATTTAATAACTCATTTATAATGTAATATTCTTTGATATTCAATTTATCAGATGATAATCCTTTGCTGTTTGATACACCAAAGTCTTTTAACCTATTAATTCAAATGTGTGACCCAACCTTAGGTATTTTCCTCTTAACTTGATTTTAGTTTGACTCTGAGTCACAGTTTTCCACTTCTTCATATGTCTATTTATTTTTTGTTATGTGGTATACATTGTGGCTAATGCACTGTGATAGCTCTAGGCATTATTTTTAAGAATGGTTAACGTTAAATGTCAACTTGTTACAAGCTAGAGTTGTCCCAATTGAGGAACTGCCTAGAACATATTGCCCTGTGGGCTGTGGAAGATGGTCTTGATTGTTCATTGATGTGAGGGGGCCCATCCTACTATGGGTGACACCATTCCTTAGGTAGGTGGTGTCCTCAACTGTAGGATAGAGTTGAGTGTAGGTCTGTTTGCCAGTCTGCATCAGTTCTCTCCACAGTTTCTCTTGTATTTCCTTTGCTGTGAAGTGAGCTCCTTAGCTGGAAGTGATGTTTGTATGGAGCAGCAAACAAGTCTGTCTTCTAGTTCCTGTCTTGATTTTTCTCAATGCTTGGTTATGATCTGGAATCATAAGCCAAATACCTTTCCATCCTATGTTGCTTTTGGTTGGGGTGTTTTAATCACAGCAACAGAACTGAAAGTAGAACATGATGATGATGACTTTAATGTAGCTGAAATTACTAGAAGATACTCTAATTGTGGGAACCTTGGTTTAATTCTTGGTCAGTATGGGACTATTTTTATTCTAAGTCATAGGGTGAATCTTTTCATTCAAGAACATGTTCATATATGACCATTACATAGAGATATATTGTCATTTATTAAATCCCTCTTAATTTGGGAGAGATTGATTCAAAATTCCATCGTCTCATCATTCATCAGATACTAAAATTCTGCAAAATTATGTTAATTTTACAGAGTCCTCCCCCAGGGGTCACAAAAGTTTCACTTCACAGGTCATCAAGTGATACCATGCTAATTTTTGTTTTGTTCTGTTCATTTTGTTTGTCCAGAATTGAGGTCTTTCACCTATGCCTTAACTTTGTTTTTAGCATTTCCTTTCCCCATTTTCAGTTACACTCTAATATCATTAAGGTCAAATATCTGACTCCTCAATCCTTTTCTAGTAGAATTCCACTGGGAGAAAAGCTATATAACCTTGTGTGTTCTTTCAAAGCTTTAGCCCTTCTTTCAATATTTCATCTCCCATTTGTACTTACTTTAGTGTTTTAATCTGCTGTGTGATATATGCCATATACTCTTCTATAAAAGCACATCTTAGAACTACATGACTTCTTGTAGCTCTCCTTTCTGTAGGTTGTATGTGTAATTTTATCTTGTTTTTCCCCCTGAGTCATGTTTCTATGATCAGGTGGAGAGCTAGGTGCTGTCTGGACAACTTCAGAAAGTCTACTCACATACTTGGTTTGTGTTAGAATGTCACTATGGGCCAAGGGGATGGATGCGTCTCTCATCTAAAAACCTAGCTTAATGTGATTGTCACACATCTTCAAAATAGAAAAGGAATAAGTCTCAATGGGCCCATTTTACAGGCATCCAATTGTGCCATAATTGGAGTGTTATATTAGATAATGCCAGTCCTCTAGCCTTCCACATTCAAAGTGATGACAAATAGATTTTATCTCTTGGTAGGAGAAGTTACATCTCAGTTTAAATGAGTAAGTACAAGAAAGACTGGTGCCTATTATGTAGTCTATTATCAACTTTTTCTTTTTTCATTACCAGAGTTTGTATTTATTTGTAGAAGTTTAGTTGCTCTAATCAATGTTGTTCCACCATGGCCAGACACAGACTTGCCACACATTTAAGTGGATGCACCTGATAGTTACCACTTACTAGCTGAATGCTGATGGAATGCCATGTGGTCTGGTGCAAATTTGAACATTGGGTAACTAAAAAGAACAGATTACTGCAAAGGTCTTGATTTTGCTCACCATAGGCTGCTTTCAATGCAGTAGATTTTACTTGACAAATAGACTAATTTAAAAGTTCCACTAGTCAAGATAAGCTTTGATGGTGTGAAATTCTATTTAAAAAGTGATTTGGAGAGATTGAAATTATTTCTGATTTTATATAAAGTCAGAATTTTTGTGTGTAATTTCAAAACTCTACTCATCCAAACCTTCAACCATATTACATATTATATGTTCACAGAGAGAGCCAATGTTTGCATAAAATTAATTAACATGACAATGTGCATTCACAAATTTCAGAATTTCTGTGTTAACCTTTTATATAATAGTAGATAAGCAAAATACTTTCTTGTATTTTTAAATAATCTAACCACACTTTAATGACATTCAAATAAAACATTTGCACAGTCTTGACTTATCCCTGCTAAAAGGAACAGATTTAAAGTTGTCCCTTGTTTATGTAGTCTCTGAAATAAGAGAAGACTTCTCTAGATACTGACTATTATTATTACTAATCATATATTATTTGACTATTATTATTACTAATGCTATATTATTTATTAATGTTATATGCTAAATGATGTGGGATATTTTATTACACGGTGTGAAGATGTGTTAACGTTTTACCTTGCCGGCCTAAGGCATATGATTGGTTTAAAAAAGGGCTGAACAGCCAATACCTAGGTAGGAGCAGATAGGCGGGACTTCCAGGCAGAGAGAGGCTAGAGATTCCAGCAAGAACCAAGGAAGTATGACAAACATAGTTGAGAAGAGGTAAAGAGCTATGTGGCAAAATGTAGATTAATTTCAGTTGTAAGAGTTAGCTGGAAGCAAGCCTAAGCTAAAGTCAGGCTTTCGCAATTAATAATAAGTCCCTGGGTAATTATTTGGGGGTTTGCAGTTCAAAGAAAGTCCAACAAGAAAGTCCAGCTACATCTATATCATAGTGCAAATCACAGATATTTTCTTTACTTCGGGCTCTATCAAATAATAAAGACTTACCAATTTGGTTAGTAGAGAGATGAAAATTTTGTTCTGAATGGTGATAAGAAATTTACTGAAGTTCTTGGATCTATATAATATTCAAGAAATTGTGTTTCTCCAAGAAAGAATTCCTAAATATAACTTTGGCCTGGTAGCTTTTATAGCAAACTGTCAATAGAAGGGATTTGGAAACAAGATTTATGTGCTTCAGAGTTCCAGTCAAAGACCATAGAACAAATATGTCATTATCCATGTGCTTGCTTCCCCAGCATCCCTGTATACATTTAGTCAGTTGTAAACCTCTTTAAAAAGGACTATGACTTCTGGACATGCACAGTCTGGCTATTCTGACATTGTGGAAGTGTGGGTCACAGTGGAGTCTGCCCCAGTTTCCCCTTAGTTTCTGTGGTAAAAACCACCTAGGAGAAAAAGGTCTTGTTTTAGCTAATAGTTCCAGCTTAACAGTCTGTCATTGTGGGAGATTAGACACTAGAACTTGAAGCAGCTGGTCATATATCCACAGACAATAGCAGAGAGAGAAATGAAGGTATGCATGCCTACATGGTCAGCAACTTTTTCAATCATCACACCATTAATCATCCAGTTCATGAAATGCTGCCAGCCACATTCAGGGTGACTCCTCCCACCCCAATTAGCTCATGTCCATAGCCTAATTATGACATAGGCAACCCTTCACTGAGACGCTTTCAAGATAGACTAAAAATCTTGAAATCACTACCATAGGCCCACAGTCTCA
The DNA here is from genome assembly GCF_003668045.3 of Cricetulus griseus. Classification (NCBI taxonomy): domain Eukaryota; kingdom Metazoa; phylum Chordata; class Mammalia; order Rodentia; family Cricetidae; genus Cricetulus; species Cricetulus griseus. Next base: position 8,025,208 of record NC_048599.1, on the reverse strand, counting down.
GAAAGTAAGGACTAGTTAGACCCAAGCAGTGGTTCATCCATTGTTCAGCCTCTTACTTTCTATAATCTCCACAGAGCCTTGAGTTTGAGGCACAAACCATAGATCAATACAACTAACTACCCACACAATAGATACCAGTCAAATCTATAGGCTGCTGGAATGGGTACCCCCAGAATGGGTATCCTGCCTCTTCCTCATCTCCAGCCTCCAGAACAGCACTTGGCACAGAATAGGCAAAATGTCCTCGTGTTCTAGGGGAAATAATGACAGGTCCTAACAATGTAGATAAGGTGGTTACTGTTGGCCGGGTTAATTGGAAGGGGCCACACAAACCACAGACTGGAATGAGTAAAGCATTCCCAATGTTGCCCATGAAGAAGGCAGAAACCAGGGGCTGGAAAAATAGCTCAAGAGAGCAGTTGCTTGTCTTGAAGAAGACTGAAGTTTCTACTACTCTTGTAGAAGCAAGAGACTGCCAGCACTTATATCAGTCCGGGCACAATTGCCTGTAACTCCAGATGCAGAGATCTGATGTGTTCATCTGGTCTCTGGAGGTACCTGAACCCAAGTATAACTAACCCAACAGACACCAACACATACAAATATTAAAAAATAAGCCTAAAGTAAACAAATAAATAAATCATAAACAAGATACACTGGATTCCCATGCCTTCAATAATGATTAACATCAAAACCAATGTGGAAATTCTAGCCTTCCAAACTATACTAAGTAGTGTAGAAACACAGAAATCTCAGCTAACATTGATCCACTTATTAAACTACATTCTTACAAAATAAAAAATAAAATTCAGTGTGATACAACTGCAATTTATTGAGAACCATAATTCATCATTTTTCAGTTGTCACTACAAACAAATGATGACCTCCTTTACATGTAATTTTAAACTATTTTTTCTTTGTGTAAGATATCTTTGAGTACTTTTGCCAAGCCAGCTCCATACCAGAGAAAACTAATTAGTGTTGTCACTTGTGTGGATAATTATTGTATTTATAAGCTAATCGCAGACTCACTTTGGAATTATTCTCTGTTCAGCATGCAGAATTAGCACAGTTTTCTATTCATTACACAGAGCCATCCTAGGAAGTGTCTGAGCATCTTGGGATAAAATTTGTCCAAATTCAGCTACTCGATGTCTCCATTAAGGGAAATCAGACTTGAAGAACTCCCAGCATTCAAATTGGCATCTGTGCAGTCCAAGAAGCAAGTCTGTGATAGTTGTACGAACCATCTGAAGCTCCACTGGGGGATTATGGGCACCTTCTCTCTTGAATTATTGCTTCAGTGATGCAGAACTTGGCTGAGATAAAGCACCTTAGGGACGAGGACTGGAAGCAGATGTTGTGACATCTGTCCTCTTTAGTTATCAGAAGCCTATTATTTGCCTGGCTTGGTAAAGCTGGTGTTGGGTAAATCGAGACTATTTATCTAGAATTTAAGCCACAAATCTGTTCAGTGGTTTAAAGAGGAGGGAGAAAAGATCCCAGAGATTTGGGGTCTATTCTGGGATAGCTGGATATGGAAATGTCAGCAACCCTTCAGAATGCTTGAACTTCCTGCAGTATGGAGGAAAACAGAGCTGACCACCATCTGCTGGGGTGGAAACTGAGCACAAATGGGCAAAATTTACTGTAAGGGATAGGCATTCTTCACTTAGACTGGCAGCTGGTCTTTATCCCATAGATGGAGGCATCTTTTCTGCCTAAGAAATGTGCTTTCCTTTCTTTATATCACAGGTAACTATGCCTTGGTTAGGAAAACAGAGGCACAATGGATGTTTGAATTATTGATCTGTCAGTGAAAGTGTAGGCTGCAAGTTAGAAACCCACTGTTCAGAAAAGTTCAAACAACAATGTGGGTCCCATGGAATTCACCATACAAACAGCTGAAGGAAAATGAGTCAAGGGGAGCATATTCTTTCTTTACACAAGACAGACTTTGCTAATCAATCGCAGGTGAGCCTGTCTGAGGCATATTTCTCCATCTCATCTTTTAGATAGCCCGCATGCTTTTAGCTCAGGGGATGAAGCAGCCTCATACTACCTAGTAGTAGACATGCCAGCTGAATGGTTCCAGATCACTTCTCCAAAGGAGACGAATGAAGAGAGGCTGCGTTTGAGTGAAAATCCCATTACTTTAGCACCTATCCAGGGTGTACCTGGATCCACTGAGATGAAGCATCCAGATAAAAAGGAACATCTTCCTTACCTGGATTCCCTTGGTAACGCCATTGCCCCTCTTGGGGAAATGGCTCCTTTCCTCAAATTGACTTTGGTTACAAAGTATCAGATTCCATTCCATCCCCTAGTGTCTTACTTACCTTTGCCATGTTGTGGTGAAACACCATGACCAGAGCAGTTTATAGAAGGAAGAGTTTCGTTTGGGCTTATCATTCCCTTAACAACTGTGATGGCAGAAGGGAGGCCAACAGTGGCCCGAGGCTGCCACAGCAGCTGAGAGCTCACGTCTTGAAACAAGAGCAAGAGGCAGAGAGAGAAACTGGAAATGATGCAAGTCTTTTGAAATCGCAAAGCTCATCCTGTGACATCGCTCCTCCAATGGGCCCAAGCCTCCTAATCTTTCCCAGTCTGACCGCCTAGGGACTAAGTATTCAAATGCATGAGCCTGTGGCCGTCATCCTCACCCAAACCACTGCCTACACCTTACATGTTCCCCACTCATGGTGAATGTGCACTGCTGGATCTCACCGTTATTTCAGTGGAGCATGTCTCTACAAAGCCTTGGGATCGAAGAACAGGTGCTTGTTCATGAAATTCTGTGACCGGTGGGGACAGCCTGTCCTGCTAGGGCACCCTGTCACACACTGGACCCTCTGTTCTGACTTTCTGTCCCCTCCTGATGGTCCCCGAGCCACGTGGTTAGCATGCTAGCTAACCACCACGTGACCTTTTGTTCCTCTCATTTACCCAGAACTTCATCACCCTGGGCTCCATGCCTGCCTCATCATTTTCATTTGTTCTCTCGTGAATTTTAATACTACCTATTGATATCCAGCCTTCTATCTGAGTGGGACGGATTGTTCAGGATCCTGTTAGATCTTCAGCCACAGTAGAGGCCCTGAGTCTTTCAAGACTATGTTCTAACTTTTTATCTATCCAGCAGCAGCAAAGACGCTTTGTCTAATATAACCTGATTGCCTTCAAAGGCTTTCTCTACTTTGTCTTCCTCTTTGGGGAAGTGTAGGATAGAAAATGGCCAAGGGCATACATGAATAAGTTATGTTGCTAAAATCTTAGTGGAGTGTTATGAATGTAACCTCAGGCTCCCAGTAGGTTTCAGACAAAGGTTGTATGTATTTAAAACACACTTTAAAACATTTTCCCTAAATATATAATTTATAAATAAGTAAACACTGTTTCATACTGCGCTGATTCAATAGCATTTTTATTTAATCAAGTTTTATTCTATGCAAAATATTATGCAATTTAAAAGCATGTGAAAACACAAATACTTTACAGACAGAGAAGCTAATGTGACACTATGACAGATGTCATAATATTAATACTTAATGTTTTTGCAACTCTGCCTTTGTTTCCTTTCATATTTGGTGAAACTGATTCAGAAGTGTCTTCAGGTTGTGGTGGTAGCGTCTGAAAGTCTTTTACCCTTTCTCTGACAGACACATCCCAAATTGAAGTATTGCAAATTCATTTCTATATGTATGCCTTTATCAGGCTATCAACATTTAGAATGCAACTACTTTTCCTCCCATATACTGTGGTCTATCCCAGGCAGCTCATCATTGTAAATAGAATTTAAAAAAAAAAAAAAAACACTGATAAGGGATTTTTCTTCACATGGAAAAAAGTAAAGTTTATTAATGGTGAGGCTAAAGCTGTGATGATGATAGCAAGGACACCAGGCATTTGGCCTAAAGGACTGTCTTTCACACCAAATAATTCTTGAACATTCTTACACTTTAATATCTGAGAAACTGAAAAATTCCAAAGTCTGGTTGATGAAATAATTATGGTTAGGATCCTGGCATATATCCCAGTGATTCCCAGGTATGCACAAGCTTTAGAACCCCTGCTCTCATCTATGTTTTTAAATAGTGCTGCAAAGACCTGTGAGAGTGAGCTTCACCATAGTGCCAACAGACCCTATTGGCTTCCCCATAAGGCTCCTGCTCTCCCCTTAGGCATCCCTTTTAGTACATGATCTTTGCTCATCTTCTCAGTAGTGAGCAGGTGAGTTATGGATTTTGTGACCCAGTGTTGGGTATAGAGTGAAGGAAAAAGGCTGAGGCCATCATGGGGCTCCAATAGTACCTCTTTTTGTTGTAACCCAGATCAAAGCACTCACAATACACATGGGGAAAAAGAAAATGCAAGATAAATATTTTAAAATTGGACTTCAACAGGCATTGATGCTTGAAATAGACCACACTGTACTTATGGGATGTTATGTTATGGGAGTATCAATTTCTGAAATCTGAAATGTTGAAAATGACAATTTGGCTGGAAGATGAAGGCTTCACTTTGGATATGTGAGTGAAGGGTTGCCTTTGAGATGCTTAATCAGACTACCAAGTCCATAGTTATGTGACAGGCCTGAAGAGGTTTCCTCAGAGGGTTACTCAAACAAGGGGTCCATGAGATGACCAACAACATAGCCAAGACGGGGTCCTGAACTTGGACAGAGGAAGAGAAGCCAGGGTTGAAAGGTCACTTGGAGAAAAGCAAGTGGGCCATGATGTCACAGAAAGAAGCAGCAGGAGTGTTTAAAAAAGGGCAGGGTGTCATCAGAAGGGTCAAGTAACATGAGTACTGAGAGAGATCAGCAGAGCTGTGTCGTGGCCGTGGAAGTATAGTACATGTAAACTATGTAAACATCGTCTGTTTCTCCCCCATTAAATCATTAACTATTGAGGCTAGAGACATACTGTTTATGTAAGTCACATCTAGCCATCTGTAATTGCTAATCATGGTTGTCAGCTTGATACACCTGGGTAGAGGGAGACTCAAATGAGAAACCGCTTCTATAAGACTGGTCTGTGTGCATGTCTGTGGGGCATTTTATTGATTGCTAAATGATACAGGGGACTCAGCCTACACCATTTGGCAGTGTGGTTGCATGAATCTTATAGAGCTGAAACCTCCCCATTGCCCAGTGAAGTTACAGCCACTGTGGACTCATGACACACTCTTTTCTTCCTGTTGACATTGATGCTGGTATCCACAAGTCTACATTTTTTCCAGCCATGCAAAACTGGAGTCAATACAATCACAGGCACTGCATTAAATCAATATGATAATAAGTTAATAGTTGTTAGTGGGTTGCTTTTTATTCTTTCATTTAAAATTTTAGCAAAAATATTCATGAGTACTGTATTTGCATCATCTGTACCCCCTATCCCTCCCACCCAACCTCCCTCTCAAATTCATGACCTCTGGTTCTTTAATTACTATTGCTTTCCATCACTACTGTCCACACAGCCTGCTAAGTCCATTTAGTGTTGTTCATATGCAAATTTGTTTAGAGCTGACTATTTAGGTTCAGATAATCTACAAGGACTTCATCTCTAGAGAAAACTGATTGTACCTCTCTCAGCAGTCATTGGCTGCCACCTGTAGTTCTTTATCTAGGAGCAGAGACCTAGTGAATGTATTTTTATTGAGTAAAAGTTGACTCTAAAGCCATCAAACTGTCACCTGCAACTTCACAGAGCATTGGTTTGCTGCGTCTCTTTTACATTTGTGCTTCTGCTCACAATGGCCTTAGGAGAAATAGATTTGTATCGTATATGTACATCTAATTTACTATATATATATATATATATATATATATATATATTATCATAACATAGGTATGTAAAAGGCTCTGTCACCTAAATTCATGTCTGTACAGTGTTTATACAACAGTAAAATTGCCTAAAGATGCTTTTGTCAAAGTATATACTTGTGGTTGAGTGTGCATAATTTGTACATGCAATTCCAGTGTCGAGGCAATTCTAAACTCATTTTAAGAGCTTCCTTTGGTTAGACATTTAGATCATTTTGATTCCCACATTAGCATCAACAGCGCTCAGAGTGGCTTTGTAAGTCAGTGTGCACTGACGGAACTGAATTCTCTGCATTGAGATGACATGTATATTTTAGTGGTAAGTGATGTGAAATTGAAGATCTCTAGAAAAATTTCACAACTAACCAATACTAAATTTAGAGAAGATATGGTAAAAGGAGAAACCAAGAGTCATTGCTGTATCATCTTATAGACATCATTTATTAAATATAGCTTCTCTTCCTAACCACCCCCCGAGAGTTTATTGAGATATGATAACATTGGAACTCACATACATGGTATATTATAATAAAAATCACATTTTGCTTATCTTGCAATATCATGTTTAATATATGATACCCAAATTAGATGTAATTGGCTCACTAATTTGGCCAACTTTTATTGCCTGTATGCTGTTATTTACTCATCTATTTGTGCCCAAGTGTGCATGCCACAGCACACCTGTGGAGGTCAGAGAACAGCTAGGAGGTTGTGGTTCTCTCCTGGACTTGAATTCTCTCCCTTTTTCTTCCCTCCCTCTGTCTTAACCTGCCTCCTTCCCTCTCTCCCTCCCTCCCTCCCTCCCTCCCCCTCCCTCCTCCCTCCCTCCCTCCCTCCTTCTTCTTTCGTCTATTCTCCTTGCCTGTCTCCCTCTCTTGTCCCTCCCCTCTCTTCCTCTGTCCCTCCTTCCTTTCATTGCTTTCTCTGTTTTATCTGGACTCTGATGCTCTGAGTTTGATAACAGCACTGGGTAGAACTGTGCAATTTTTGTCCATTAGCATGACAGATGACATCTTCTGTATTTTCATTTAGTGTGACACGTGATTGGATGTGGTTTTTAGATAACTGTCAGTGTTAAGAGCATCATTTTGGCACTATTGGTACATCTGGTATTAATGTGCTAATATTTAACCCAAAGCTGTGTTCTGATTTACTTCCAAGTCTGTAAGTGAGTTGGGACTCAGAGTTCACCTATATACACATATACTTATGTATGTGTGCACATACCATCTTAGCTCATATAGTTACCAACCTTCCTAACTGGATAGAAAATTCTGTGATGGTTTCATGATTTCTAATGTTTAACCTGGAAATGATGTGTCTTGGGAATTCTTAGTGCACATCTATTGCCAGTATCCTTGACCCCTCCCCATTGTCCTTTCGGTCTTGAACCAGTGTATGTGCCCTATTTCCCATCCCTGCTGTAGTCTGGAATATTCTTCATCCTTCCGGCAGCCCATGTGAATCTGTGGCAGTCATCAGATCACAGCCTTCTGCTGCGCAACCTTCAAGGCTCACCCATAATTCCTATCTTCCCTGGCCACTCGCTTTCACCTCCCCCTTCCTGTTCTGCTTGCTGGCCTCTGTCACCATGGCGATCTGCGTTGATTTTCCACCCTGGAACTTATTCCCACTTTGCTTTTTTTTTTTTTTTTTTTTTTTTTTTTGTAACCCTCACCACATTGTGTTTGCTGCCATTTTCCTTTTTAAAAATAATAACAAGGTCATTTGAGGCTGTTTTTTGCCTCACCTTGAAGTTTTGGATACTCTCCCTGAAAATAAATATTTATTTTCTGTTTTGTTGTTATCATTTACTGATTGACCTGTGGTCCCAGTTTTAATCCCTTCTTTTATCAGATGGTAAATTAGCTGTTTTCCCAAAGGCCAGCTGACTTCTGGAATTTGATCTTCCCATATTATTCCTAGGTTTGCTGTGGATTAGCTTGCCTGACACAGTTCACATGTCAGAAGAAATACTAAGACTCTTCTTCAGGTCAAGAGTGACCGTTTCTCTTAAAGAAAGGAGGAAAAATGTCACATTATCTCCCTAGGATTTCTGCATCAATGCATTTTAATGATTTACTGTATTTTTTCTGGTATTATTAATGCAGTATGATGAAGTACACAGACACTCTTAATTATGCAAACACCAGTATTGCTAAAAACCTCAGCAGTCCTGGCTCTTATGTAAAGACACTGCATTTTCATCTTATTAGTTATTTTTTCATCAAATGCAGGGTTAATTATATCCCTAATTGTTTTCATTATGCTAGCATTATTCATAGGGAGCCCCCCACATATATTGAAAACCCCCAGTTTTTATCAGCAGGTGGAGATTACAATGTTGTTTTATGCTTTTATTTTATTCTTTTTTAGTTCTATAAATGTACTGATGTTCCCATTTTTGCAGCGGTTCCCCAGTTCATTCTCTCCTATATTTTTATTGCTACCCAGGCTAGTAGTATTATGTCCAAATAATGAGAATTTTGTATCATTCTTGGCAATGATTCTACATACTAATTCTTCAGTAGTGACAGAGTATTCCCGTGACTGGGACTTCAAAATACTGTTGAAATGGCAGTAACAGAGACTGAGGTTTTGTACTTTAGTTGGGATGTCTCTGTGCTGAACTTCTCTTTATGTGATGACATAATTTGTTTTCAAGTAGATGTTTCTTTATCACAGGGAAATTAATGTTCAAATCCTTGGTTTGGAATATAACTTGTTATTGGACATGGAAGGGAAATGTTTTCAGTTTCTCTGTCTGTAGACACTATAGCCTGCATAGCGTCATGCCATAATGTAATACACAGATTTGCTGATTACATACTTGTAGGCTATGCTTGCTGCCCATGTATAAAGTTTACTTGGTAATAAGAGAGGCAGGATGTTAATTCAATTGCTCTGTTTGCTGATTTTGAGATTGTGTAATCACTCAGAAGTCTTTCTGTATTGACAAGAGGTAGTTATCACTAGGCTATACTTGTGGGTGCTTGTGGTGTGTGAACTGGTGTGATGTGTAAACTGCTGTGGTGTGTGAACTGGCATCTGAAACATGAAACAGGGATCACCCCCCATGTCTGATATTGATATGTACTTCTTGGTTTTATCATGTGTTTCTGCTTTTTTTTTTATAACTTCTGTGACACAGTCCCTGACTAAGCAACTTAAATGGGGGAAAGAATTGTATTGGCCCTGGTTTCTGACCATGGCTTCTCTGTCCTTTCTGTGTAGCAGGGAGGCAGAAATCGTGATGAGGGAAATCTGCTCACCTTGTGATGGGTTAATGTGGGAAATTACCAATACAGAGCCAGGTAGAAATACAAGGGATTTTAATAGGGAAAAAGCCTTACTTACACAGCGTAAAAAACTGCTCTTGCATGGACTGTTTATTTCTGTATAAACTGGACATGCAGTACCCACAAGAAAGTGACTGATGAACTTACAAAACAAGACAGTACTGAAGGGTTCCTGTTGAAATGGAGAAGTGTGCCAGACATACTGTGGCCTATGGGCTGAAGATGGATGCCCCAACATTACAGAGGAGCTTTGGGTGACTGTCTAGGTAGCAAGATGTCCTGTCAATTCTAGAGTTTATATATTATCCTTCGGTGATCTTTGATAGAGTTGAAGATATATAGTTATGGTTATAGTTTTCTTCATTTATTATAAAAGATAAGTTATCCTTTTTATTTAGACAGAAAAGAGGAGATGATGGAGAATGTACTGTGTATGTTCATCTTATTGATTATTGAATAAAATACTGTTTGGCCAATGAGACAGCAAGTTAGACAGGACTAGGAGTCAAAGAGGATTCTGGGAAATGTAGTAGAGAAGTGCTGATCCAGGCAGGAAGTGACATAGCAAGGAGACTCATATTTAAGCAAGGAGAAACAGGAAGTGTCCTTTCCCCTTCACGTCCTCCAGCAGCAATGTGATCCACCAGCAAGGAGGGACACCAATGGAAGGTGTCTGATAAGATAAGTCTTATAAAATATATAGATTTATGATAATTGAGACTGAGCTAACAGATGAGAATCCTAGTCATTGGCCAAGGAGCATTTGTACCTAATGTAAGTCTGTGATTTATTTTGGCCATCCACGAGGCAGGCAGAACTTGGGCAGCTTTTGGCAGAAGGATTTATTGTGACAATGGGTAGAATGCAGAGAGATGGATAAAAAGAGACCAGTGAGGAGATGCCCCAGAGAGGCACACTCCCTGGTCCATCTCCTCTAACTGCTTCCACCTCTCACTAGTTCTCACTGATACCATTAAATATGGATCTGTCAGAGGATTTAGTTGTTGATGTACTTAGAGCCTTCATGGTTAATTGCCTCCCAATGGTTGCATCCATCAGATGGGGACCAAGTCTTCCAGACATGAATATTATAAAGGACACTTCATAATCAAACTTCATGCTGGTATAAATCAAAGAGAAAGAATACGTATTCCTTCAATTAGAAATAGTTTACCTTGTAAATATAACTCTATTTGACATAATAAAAGAAATCAATAGAATGAAGTAGGAAACCCAAAATAAAAGCACATATATAAGGCTTTATGCACTGTAGACTCTGCATTGCATGTCTTTACAAGCTCCAAGGACTGTTTAATAAATTATGCTGGATCAGTTCTATGTGGAAACAGAAAATTGACTCTCAAGCTCACACTGATGCTACAATCAATTTCAGATGGAGATATAGTTTAAATCTGAAAGAAAATACTTTAATTTTATGAGAAAATGTGGAGAAATATCTTATAACATTAGAATAGAGATTCTTAAATTATAAAAAAGAGAAGCATAAATATTATATATTTAATATACTGAAAAATATCAATGGCCATTTCTACCATAAAATTGTATTAAACTCAAAAGTCAGATCATACAATGAGAGAAAATAGTTTCATGTGTATAACTGAAAAGGTTAATATCTGTAAAATATAAGCATCTTCAAATCAATAAGAAAAATTAAAACAACCCATGTGCTAGAGAAATTAAGAAAAAACAGGAATAATAATGAACAAACATTATACATAGTGAGTTCTCAGAGTTGTGTAAAGTGAAACCATTGCTAGTTGCTTTTACAAGTCTCTGAGTCCTCTGAGAATCCCTGATGAGTAAAGGGCCAAAGACTCAAGTGACTGAGGAGCCAGAGTGGGAAAGAACACTGCTGATGAGTTGGGTAGATATGACAGGTTCAGTAGGAGATGCAAAAGGCCATATTCATGATTTCAGGAAACTGAAGGGAAAGTCAGAGTTGCTGAGAGAGGACGGGGACGTGGAATCAACGGTAAGCACCCAGAACCTCCGGCTCCGGCTCAGGGGTGGGTGGTATTGCCTACAGTTAGATGGGTCCACACACATCAACCATCAATCACCAAAATATGCTACAGGCTGGCCCATAGGCCAATCTACTTGTCGCATTTTCTCAGGTGAGGTTCCCTTTTCCGAAATGACTCTAGCTTTTGTCATGTTGGCATAAGACTCACCAGCACATGGGTATGGGTGTTTTGCCTGCGTGTAAATGATTACCACCTTTGAGCTTGGTTGCCACAGAGGTCAGAAGAGGGTGTCTGATCCTCTGGAAGGGAAGTCATGGATGAGTGTGAGCAGCCATGTAAGTTATGGGAATAGAACTCAGATCCTCTATAAGAACAAGTGCTCTTAGTCACTGAGCCTTCTCTTCAACCCTCTGGGATTGAAAAGAATCCCAAGAATCCAATTTAAATGAATGGGGGGCAACTGTACACTTATGAAGAGAGCACGTTGGGCCTCTAATCCACTTGTGTCTTTGACAGAATCTAGTCTCCTAAATGCATGGACAACTGTGCACGCAAGGCAGACTTTGATCCTCTGATACTCCAGTCCAGCTCCCTGAGTGAATTTACTGTTGAAGAGCCCTGAGCCCTTACTATGCTTGGGAGTGCTGACTTGTTGCCAGTGGGCTTCCCTGTCAGTCAAGAGTGAGGAAAAAGACTTTATAGGTGAACTCATGAGAAGTCTGGCATCTGGTGAAAAATCTGATTCTGTTAAAGTTTTGATACCATGTCTGCCAGAAAAAGCTAGTGGTCAGTGGCAAAGTGCTATCAATCATTTTCTTCAGGACTACAGACATGGAGAGAAAGATACCTCAGAGCAGAAGTGAATTCCCTGTGAACACAGTATGGATCAATGGGAACTTGCAGCTAAGGTACAGGTTGGAAAATCAGCTCCAGTGGTCCACAGAGCTCAGACACGGTCCAGGCCATGTTGCAGGATTGGAGTGAGTTTGATATTAATGATGATTAAGTATGCAGACTGGGTAAAGGCTGCTCAAATGCTTCAGCTGGGTTTGTGATTAACCTAGATTTTATCAATAAGTCCCAGCTAGACCCAGATGATAGATTAGGAGCATGAGTAATCTTTCAACAAATACTTTTCATTACTTTTAGTGAAGACTTTCTATTTTTATTTCTTTCAAGAATCTCTTGTAGGTCCTTTTTCATTTTATTAGTTTTTTTTTTTTTGTGTGTGTGTGTGTGAGTCAGGCTATCTCAGTGTTCCATGAGTGATCTAGAATTTACAATATGATTGAGTTAGTAATTTATTACTGTGAAGAGACACCATGACCACACCAACTCTTGAAAAGGAAAACATTGGCCAGGCGTTGGTGGCGCACGCCTTTAATCCCAGCTCTCAGGAGGCAGAGGCAGGCAGATCTCTGTGAGTTCGAGGCCAGCCTGGTCTCCAGAGCGAGTGCCAGGATAAACTCCGAAGCTACACAGAGAAACCTTGTCTCAAACAAACCAAAATAAAATAAAATAAAATAAAAAGGAAAACATTTAATTGTGGTGTCTCACTTACAGTTCAGAGGTTTAGTACATTTTTGTCGTGATGGAAAGCAAGGGAGCATGCAGGCAGACATAGCGCTAGAGCAGTTTCGCAGTTTCTGAGAGTCCTTTCATCTTGACTCACAGGCAACAGGAAGTGGTTTGAGACACTGGGTGTGGCTTGAGTATACCTGAGACCTCAAAGCCTAACTCCACAGTGACACACTTCCTCCAACGAGATCACACACTCCAACAGGTGCACACTTCCTAATAGTGCCACTCCCTTTGGCAGCTGCTTTTGTTGTTGTTGTTTTTGGTTTTTTTTTTCAAATCACCACACAATTTATACTATGTTGACCTCAGATGTAACAGGATCCTCCTGCCTCTGTCTCCCAAGTGCTGGGACTACTCTGCGCATTTTCATTTATAGGTTGTTTTCAACTCTCCCAGTCTTTCCTTTAGAATGTATTTGTGAATAAAGAAGATTATTTCTAGTTTAGAATTTCTCTCAGTGTGCTTTGTTGATTGCACACAGATGATAAAGTTTTATGATTTACTCTCCTGTGCTTGCATGCCTGTGTCTGTAGGCATGTGGCTTTGTAGGGATCGACCATCAATTTGTCTTTTAAAATAAACACTTACCAGGAGCTTAAAGACTTTATGTCTACTGTGTTGCAACTGTTGACATGACTGTCAGCAGCAGACATTGATGTGGATGTACGACACCCTAAACTCTAAGTTCATTGTTGATGATAAAATGGTATTGCTCCTGAAAAAAAAAAAAAAAAAACTTCTCATTTTCAATGCAAGTATTTATGTGTTTACATCAGGAATGGCTTTCAAGAATTTACCCAAGGTAGACAGGAAAGCACATATGCCCCCCAGAGAACTCGTAGATAATTTACATAGGAAGAGCATGCCAACAGGAAACCAAGAAAGAGCCCTGTGACATTCATGCACACACCATGCTCTACTGTGGAAAGACTAAACGTGCCCATGCGGGAGTCACCATGCTGAGTGAAAAAAGCCATGTTGTGGTGAGTTTCCCATGATTCTCTTCATAGAAGTCTCTGTGAATTTCTCCCCTTCATATTTATTTGTTTTTCAAAGTTTCCTCTATTTGTTTCACTTCTCTCTCTCTCTCTCTCTCTCTCTCTCTCTCTCTCTCTCTCTCTCTCTCTCTCTTAATTTAGGGATTTGAAAATTTGACCACTTTTGTTTGAGTCAAATCCCTGTTTCATTAAAAAACAAAAGAAACCATTAAGGTTATGACAGAATGTGTTGAATTACTTGAAAGAAAAATTTCTATCATCTGTATATTTTTATTTTCATCACCACACTCTCATAGCTTTCATAGAAAAAATACATACATACATACATATGTACATACATACATATCTCACTGTGCTTACATGGCTGGTCTAGAATTTACTAAGTAGAGCAGACTGGCATCAAACTCAGAGAGCCACCTGCCTTTGCCTCCTAAGTGCTTCCTTAATGGTACATACTACCACGTCTGTCTACACATGAATAGTAATTTTTAAATTTCAGAGAATGTTTCAGCCATGTTAATAATAACTCAGGCAATTTCTATTTTACACTTTAATGTGTTAAGTGTCTTATTCTATTTTTAATTTTTTAATTTACTTCAGAATGAAAGAATGGAGAATTTTTAAGCCTAAATTTTCTTTTTTTGCCTAGTGTGGAAAAATTAATAAAGCATTTATTACACATAATAATTTCTCAGACTTATATGTGAGGTGCTAAATATGTTAATTGGCTTGATTCCAAAATGAAACAAAATCATAAAATGTATTCTTGCATGAAAATATCACATTATACCCCCAGAAGAAAATTATAATCAATTTAATTCAAGAAAATTAATGAAAAGTGTGTTGTAAAGTGAAATTGTATGTACTATTAATGCCACTGAACAAGAGTAAAGACCATCCCCAAATTCTTTTAGTTGAATTAAACAAACTTTATTTCTGTCAGACAGGGCACTCTCCCTAAAGCTGGGTTTGAGAAAATAGCATTGAACATAGGAAAAAATGGGGCTTGTGTAGCTCAAAAGCTACAATGCTAGGAGATTTCAAAGGGTTTTGGTTACCTAAGAATTTGGCAGAACATCTTAAAATTATTGGGCAGAACAGAACATCTTATTTTACCAAGTTGGAGGTCACAGCCTGTGGACCCTGTCAAATTCCAGAAAATGGGTCAAGAACTGTTCAAATCCAAGTTTCCGGGGGAAAATGATGAGGCTATTTAGAGTTTTAACAAGATGGCTGTCAATCTTAAGGTGGAGTCAGGCTGGTCCATCAGCCTCCCAATGCATATGTTGTTTTAACACGTAAGGGTGAAGGAAGTTTTCTCTCTCTCCTCTCACTCTGTTTGTCCCCCTATCTCTGCCCTTGACAGGTACCAGGCTTTTATTTGATTATATCATTGGTAATTCCTTTTCTATACATTAGAGTTTCATAAGCATCTTGAATAATACTGGTCGTTCTGGTGGTTAATTTTCATTCTCAGTTTGACTGTTTTCAGTCACGGAGGAGACACATGCTGGGCTTGTCTGTGAGGGAATATCCAGATAGGCTTAAGAGAAGAGGGAAGACCCTCCATGAACCAACTGCAGGCATCCCACGGACTGAGGTCTGGGACTGAATCTGAAATAGAAAAAAAAAGAGAACTGAATACCAGCATATCAGCATCTCTCTCTCTCTCTCTCTCTCTCTCTCTCTCTCTCTCTCTCTCTCTCTCTCTCTCTCTCTCTCTCTCTCTCTCTCCCACCCCCTGCTTCTTAAGTGAGGCTGCAATGTGATTTTTGTTGCCATGCTTCTCTCAAACTATGAGCCCAAGTAAACCCTTTCTTCCTTAAGTTGGTTTTCACAGCTACATGAAAAGTAACCCATACAGAGATGAAAAAAATCTTGCCTGTTTTTTAGAGGCAGTTGAAATAAGCTAGACACCAGAGAACAGGAATAAAATTCATGATCCATTCAGTCATTAAATTATACATGGTATTCAATCCCTAATGCTTTATAAGATCACACAGGGAGGAAAGAAATGAAAAGGCTTTGGCAGAGAAAATAGGTGAATCTCCAGTTCTACAGGAAGGAGGAGAAGGAAAGGAGGAGGGGAGGAGGGAGGAGGAGGGGAGGAGGAGGAAGAGGAGGAGGGAGGAGGAGAAGGAGGAGGAGGGAGTGAAGCCCAGGAGATTGCTGTTATATTACAGAAAATAGAAGTACCCGAAAGGCACAAATAACTGGACTCACAGGCTAGCTTAACTTGGAGCTATAGTCATGCAGGCAGCAGGGTTGCCAAGAGTAGTGGATTTAAAGAAGAGGCAAGCTGTATCTGCATTTGGGAAGTAGGAACCATTGAAAATTCTGCTTTAAATATATGCAGAGTAACAAAATGATGGCGTGTCCCATCTCCATACCTGGTGGCTGTGTGTTCTTTTCTTTATCCATATCAGCTGGTTATAGTCATCTTTCCAAATAGACATTCATGCTCCTCTCTGTTTTCTTTGCAATTATAATACACATTTAATTAACTTGAGATATTTGGTTTATTAATTTTCATTCTTTTTATAAGTGAGTAACTTATGCCTATATTTTCTTCCTAGCTCCTTCTTTATTGCATTTCATGATTTCACTACTTTTGTATTTCCTCTGTGGACTTGAGAAAAGTACTACTTAGTATTAATATTATAGTAAGACTTCAGTATATGTTTATAAAATCGTATTTGTTTTTGATGTCTCAATTTATAACTCAGTTTTGTTTGCTTTAAATATTTTTAAATATTTTTGTGAGCTTTGAAGATGTGTTGTGTGTGATTTTGTAATCTCATTTCTAAAAGATTTACTGTATTTCTGGTTGTGTGTATGTGTCTGTCTGTATGTATGTGGGATAAGTGCATATGAGCACAGTTGCCTACAGAGGCCAGAGAGGAGTATTGGGTCCCCCAGAGCGGAGCTGGAGTTGTAGCCAGTTGTGAGCCACCTGATGTGGGTTCTGGAACTGAACTTAGGTCCTCTGCAAGGGTAACAAGTGCTCATCTCTTAACTGAGGGGCCATCTCTCCAGCCCCA
Organism: Cricetulus griseus; assembly: GCF_003668045.3. NCBI lineage: Eukaryota > Metazoa > Chordata > Mammalia > Rodentia > Cricetidae > Cricetulus > Cricetulus griseus. Next base: position 8,008,480 of record NC_048599.1, on the reverse strand, counting down.
CTAGCGATTCCTTGAATAACTGAAGAATTTTATCATTAAAGGAAGTTTGTCATTTGCATTGTTTTCTGTCTGCTTTTGGCACAGGTCTGTGCTGTGTAGCTCAGGCTAGCCTATGCTGACCCAGTTGACCTTGAACTTGAGGCAATCTTGATGCCTCTATTTCCCAAGTGCTACGATTGCCTTATGACTTTTCCTGTATTTGTAATATCTCTCTCGTTGACTCTTTTGGATAGATATATTAATCACTGTTTTTAGTTTCAACTTCACAATTGTTGACTTAGTCATGATCCCATAAATTTCCCTATATTTTGACTCCAGGGTATTTGGAAGCACTTCTTATTCTTACAGTTTAGCTTGTTGATTTTATATTTTTTATGGTTTGTTGCTCCTTTGTAACATCCTGGCATTTTCTATGCTTGTTCTGGGACTTTTCTTTTGCACATTTAGAAGCTAATGCCTTGCATGCCACAGTATTCTCTTCAAATGTTTGATTCACAGGAGCCATTGCATCTGAAATCTGTCTTTTCTCTGTGTTCCCCAAGGGGAATAGACCCTCATTCCCAGCAGCCCCTGCTTGGGGCAGGTGCAGGTGCTCAGTGTCATGGCTGTGTGTTTCCTTAGTTCCCCTTATTTACTCTTGCTGTGCATTGACATTTGCAGGGCTCTCTGGATTGGCCTGCAGAGTCACCAGGGTCCTGTGTGCCTCCCTCAGCTCAGGCCCCAGACTGTTCTCCTCAGCGTTCTCATTCAGGGTTAAAGCCTCTGCAGCAGCAATGGCAGAATCTGGTAAATTCTCCTGCTTCAACTTAAGAATGTCTTCAGTTTCCCCTCATCTTGAAAGTCTGTTCCAATAAGTACAAATTCCAAACCAATAATGCTGCTAATTTTGTCATCAACATGTTATATGCTCTCTATCTTTCCTTTTAGTATTTTTTATTAATTGTTCATCATCATTATTTGTGTGTGTGTGTGTGTGTGTGTGTGTGTGTGTGTGTGTGTGTGTGTGTGTGTGTAATAGTTACAAGCGTAGACACACTGTGGTATTCATGTGGAGGTCAGAGGGCAACTTTGGAAATCCAGTCTTTCCTTCAAGCTCAACCCCCGGAATTGAAGTCAGTCAGGCTTGGCATCAAGTGCCTTTCTTCTTTTGAGGAATCTGCTGTCTGTCCATATAGTGTGGTTATGCACACAACTTTTAGTCACAAATGGCATTCTTAGAACTACTAAGGTTTGGAGCTCTGAAAATCCACCATGGAGGTTCTAGTAACTTACATTCATACCTTTTGGAAAATCCTCAGCCTTCTTCTTTTCCTCTGCCTTCCCTAATCCTCCAGTTTTCCACCCCTGATCTGGAGCTATGTGTGGTTAACCATATAAACTGTCTTATTTTTCTATTGTTTTGATATTCAGGCAATCAGTATTAGCTTTAGACCTATCTTTAATTTTTCCTACTTCTTCCTATAAATATCTGCAGCTATCCTGTACAGTTGTTTTAATTTAAATGATATATACATATATGATGTATATATAATCTTAATTTTTAGTATCTGCAATACTGGCGACTGGATAACACTGTCTGGACATGCCTCCTCTGGCTGGTTCTCTTCCTATGCCTTGTTTCTCATGTGTTGAGGTGGTCACTATGACTGCATGTTTGCTAAGACGTCATTCTGAGAAGTGTATGATGCCTGTTTAGAGCCTGCTGTCCTCTAAAGTTCTGAATTCTTTACTGTGGACATCAGGTGTTTCTCCTACACCAAAGCCACTTTGAAGGAATTCTTGGGTCAGGGTGTGAAGTCTTTAAACTTAACACCTTGGATTAAGAGAGGCAGGCAGATTTCTGTGAGTTCCAGGACACCCTGGTCTACATAGATAGTTCTAGGCCCACCAGAACTACACAGTAAGACCCTATCTCAAAGAAAGAAAGAAAGAAAGAAAGAAAGAAAGAAAGAAAGAAAGAAAGAAAGAAAGAAAGAAAGAACAAAACAAAACTTCTTGGTACTAACATTTCTTAGAACATACAGGAAAATGAATTCAAACTCAACTGTCTCTGGGCCATTGGTGGGTATGTATTTCAGGATCAGCTATTTCAGGCTTTCTCCTGAGATGAATAACACAGGTGAGCATCCCACATGGGTCCTTTCCTAAAACAAGTAGAACCAAACTTTATTACAACTTGAGACTTATGTATTCATGATTCTGGATAGCACAGGGATATATGCTCCAACATCCTTTTCTGAAAGACTAAGGCTGCTCCCACCAGGCAGGCTCCTGTGACTGCGTATTTCCTGTGATGGGAAGAGGCAAGCCCTCCTAGGACAGGTGCTAGCCTATTGGCCTTCTGAGTGGGATCCTTCTTTCTTATTCCAGCACATGCTTTAAAGATGTGGTCGTCTTCATTTTGCTCAGGATACTAGGTATTTAGTAACAGGTGGGGTTTTCTGTTGCTGTTTTGTTTGCAAACACATCTTACTGTATTTTGATTATTTTTAGAAAGTTGTATTGACTCACATGCATATTTGCACTCAGAATAATACATTTTGAAACTGTTTATTGTGGATTATAGTTGGAGGTCACCTGGCACTACAAATTAAAGACTAGGAGACAGTGAAAAACCACACACCATCCTTTCAAGAGTTAGATTCTGCCTCTTTGATGTTTGCTTGTTTGTCTGTGAGATCCTGAGAAGATCGTACATGCTTCCTGGAATTGGATTTGATAGAGACCAGTTTTGATGTCACTTTGAGGAAGAACAAACTCAATTAATGAGGCTCTTTTACTTGAGGGTTGAAATTGAGTATCGGGGTAGGAGTAACTGGGCTTTAGATAACTATCAAAGTCAAAAATAACTTACCCTTTTCAAGGAGAACAAAGAAACACCAAAAGAAAATGGTGAAGGATCCCAGCTGCAATTTTTGACGTTCATTACATGGTTGAATGCAGGAATGTACACTAAGATGTAAGAGGAGTTGGGGGAGATGGTTCAGTGGTTGAAAGCACACAGCACTCTTGTACAGGACCTGAACTAGCACCCATGCCTGGCCTGCTTACAACCTCCTACACCTGAAGCTTCCAGGGATCTGCTGCCTCCTTCTGGTCCCCACAAGCACTTGCACTCACTTGTGCATACCCACACACAGACACACACCACACATTCATGTAATTAAAGACAAAACAAACCTTTACAAAGTAACTTAAGACGATGACTTTGAGAATCTCCAAATTCATTTGTGTGGTTTGGATGATTATTTCAAGTTTGAAAATGCTGTTTTCTTATTGTTGAAAAGCAATCTCAAAGGGGTATTTGGTCATTAGTTTTATTATTCACGATCATGTTTATGTTAAGGTGAAAACACACAGATAGTAGTTGGTTTTGTGTTGATTCTGCTTTGATCGAAACACATCTATTTAAAAGTGGAAAATGACAACTCTCGTAAGGATAACTTATCTGTGAGGGGAGGTGCCTGTGTATTTAATATAAAAGAATGTAAGAAAGTTATTAAAAAGGTTGAAGCTAAACACACAACCCTCCAAATGCTTGGCAGCTCCAATTTCCTCAGTCCTTCATTCCACAGTGCAAGTGTGCCTTGGAGATGGATTGAGCTGGTTATTTTCCCCTGTCTGTTACTCAGTCAGCCCTCAACTTTCAGTCAGATCTGCTGCTTCCCACTCAACTCCAGCAGCTTTCTAGTCTCCCCCAGTGAGTTGCATAGCAACTGCCACTCAGCCTCACCTGCAAAAGGTTAGCCCAACAGTTTTCATGTTTTCCCGAAATATTTTTTTTTCTGCCTCTTGAAATAAGCCAGCCAGCTGGTGGCATTCTAAATAGAGCTCCTCTGATCTGCCTCTTAAATGCAACACAATTGTCTTCCCGGTCGATGCAAATAGGCTGTCAGGGAAGCTCTGGGGTGCAAATGGGGTGTTCACCTCTGCCAGTCGTTGGCCAGTGATTGCAATGATCACACACCACCTCTTTTTGACCTTTGCATTGTTGGCATTTGTGGGTGCAGCAGTTAAGTGAATGGATCATTTTGGTAGCTGCCATCCTGGCAATCACACGAAGGAAAACCCCTGTGAGTTGTGCTAAGGAGTCTTCTGTACTTCTCCAAGGCCGCTCATCACACTCCATATAGTGTCGACGCTCCTCATACTGCCTTCTGGAGGACATTCCAAGGGGAGCCCCGACTGTACAGAATCTCAAATTTCAGTTGAAAAGTTTATAATGTGTAGGTTTCCCATGCAGGGCATCTAAAGGTCAGAATGGCCAAGTCTCCTGTTCAGGGTCACAGGGCTAAGTGGCAGATGTGCTTTGGGTCTAAATGTCTCCCACAGACTCATTTGATTGGTCCCAGCTGGAGGCGCTGTTTCAGGAGCTTAGGTGGCCTTTGAGAAGTGAGAACTAATTGCAGACATGGGCCATTTGAAGGGGGTCTTGAGTGCTATAGCCTGGAAACTTCTTTGGGTCCTGTTCTATCTGCTTCCTCAACACCCAAACTGTGTCGCTGTAACTTTTGGATCATGCTGCTACCCATGGGGCCCACCCAGATTCCGAGCCTTCTCTGCCATGCCAGACTCTGAACCAAAACGAGCCTCCCCACCTTACCTCAGTTCTCTCAAGTATTTGGCCCTACTGATATAAAAACAGCTAACAAAGTGAGGTTGCAAATTCCAGTCTAGATGACCACGGGTTCTCCTTGATTCCCCAGGCGATTCCTTGACATCACACAGTGAAGGAGCAGACAGTTTCTCCAGCTTCTGATGACTGGCAGGAACTGAATTCGGCCCATAGTCCTGGGATGCTTGCTGAATTGTGAAGGGTCAAGAGTATGTGAACCGCAATGAATCTCAGTGAACCACAAAGATGGAAGCCATGTCCCTGTGGGCTGGGAAAAGGAGATCATGGTGACAGCAGCTGGGAAGGGGTTAGGCACAGATGAATGAAATCTAGCATTCCTCTGCTGCCAGTGTTTTCACATTCCAAACCTGAGACCCGGCACCCCTCTGTCAGGCTCAGAAATGAACACATTAAGAGGAGAGGTTCCTATTCTCTGTGCAGTATTTTTCAATGGCCTTGGCTGACACAACATTCAGACAGTTTTCCATTGCCAGGTTGTAGCTCAGGGTGGCACGAGGAAAAGATTGTTTTATATAAACATCTTCTTCTTCCCTCCATGTTTTCAGCTTGGGTTGCTATCTAAGAAACAGAGCTGACAAAAGGAGACGACAATATTACAGGCAGTGAGCCATCCGAAAGGGCCCCACTGCTTCTTTCTGTAGTATGTCCTTGAAAACAACCTTCCTTCCCATCTTTCTGTGTGTTGTGATTATCCTGGGAAATTGGCCTTATGCCCTGCAGGGAGGGTCTCTTCTTACATTATTTGTAGAGATGGTTAAAATGTCATCTCTCTCTTGACGTCAGTTCTTCAGAATATCCAGCCTTCTTCCATGAGTTCTCAGAATTGTCTCTTAAAGAGCTCCCAAGAAAAAGAAGTGATCAGGCGCCTCGCTGGTGATGTGCAAATAGTCCTTCTTAATAAATGAGGGTGGTTCAAAAGCAGGCAGACTGTGAGGCTATTTTAAAAATGAGCAATTGTGTATTTTCAACAATGAAATCTGTGCATTTTACCTTTATTTTGCTGCTGAGTTAGGAAACAATAGGTGCATGTTTTGTGTTCATGTGAAAACAGGAACTCTTGAAAAATTAGGCTCAGCAATCAGCAGTCTGTGCAGATTTCAACTTGCTGTCTTAGGATCCTCACTTGGTTTTGAGAAGATGGAAGGCATATCTGATTATTGGCCCAGAGTTACAGCTGTCCCAGCCAGGCTTTCATTTCCTATCAAGTCTGCTCACACACACATACATGCATGCATGCATACATACATGGTGGAAGAGCCCCTGTTGCATTTGCAAGTGTGCATGTGGAGTCCAGAGTGTTCCCCAGGTACTGTCCATCTTTCTGTGTTTACTTTGTATTCATTGATTTAGTTTTGAGACAGGGCATCTCAATGGCTTGGAACTTTACAAGTCTGCTAAGCTGACTAGCCAGTGAGTCCCAGGGATACTCCTCTCTACTGCCCCAGTGCTGAGATTATGAGTACATGCTGCCACACACTGCTTTTCAAAAGTGAGCTCTGGCTCTCCAACTCAAATCCTTTAGGCCTGCAATGTGAACATTTCACCAATTACATCATCTCTCCAACAAGTTCTAGGTATTTGAATTCTTCTTTGAACTCATAACCAAAGTGCTTCTCACAAATTTCTTGCTTGATGAATACTCATTGGGTATATTAACATGAACCAATGCAATTTCATTTTTACTTGTATGACTTGGTTATTCTGGGGGACTTGAGAGCCACCTGTGGAATAGAAAGTGCCTCTGTATTTTCTGGAAGTGCAAATCATTTTGACAAGAGTCTGAGTAGGATGTGGATCTCTGAGAAAAAACATTTACTCCTTTTACAAAATGTCTTGTGCGTATTTATGTGGCACCATGTGGCTTTAATCCTTATGTGCATTGTGCAGTGTGGAGATGGGGTCAGGCATTTGTAGTGTATGCTTTGCTTTTCAAGTAAAAAAAAAGCTGAATAGAAGACAGCCCACTCTCCTAAGCATTAAAGCATATTTTCCATTTAGTAATAACAGGTACCATTTAATTTATGAATCATGGTGGAAATCCCTGCCTCAGAAGCTAATTGACTTTGACCCCAGTTAGGGATTTGTAATGTGAACTGAACAAAAGGCAGTTAGAAGAAATAAATACATCTTAACATTGTGACCTTATAATATTATCATTTTGAGACCATGGTAACTCCTGCTGAGAAATTATCTAGGCAAATAAATTATTGCTGTAAATACCATGCTTGCTGTTTACCAAATACAATTTAATTTCATGTCACCAAAAGGCTAGCAATGATCCATAGCCCAATAGCATTGATGATGAAGATGTTGCCCAATCATTTGTGATTCTATCCTTATGAAAAGGTGATTTTCAACAAGGCCAAGGCCATCTTAACACAATAGGTGTCTTAATCTTGTTGTATAGGAAGGAGGGCAGCTTTGTTCTTTAAATTGCTTTTCCTTGCCTTCTGGAATAAAAACTGTCAGTCAGAACGTAAGTACAGATTTAAATCACTCCAACTATGTGTTGCTAGATGAAGAACAGTAAACATGACAGTTAGCAAACTAACCTCACATAGAAATTTCAAATCCCTAGAAAGAATCTTCCTATTAGAAGAATATCTTTAAAATCACAATGCTTCCCCCATGCTGTGCAATTGTCCAGAAACTTCTTCAAACATTGCTTCCTTTGAAGGCTGAAGACCCAGGCCCACTTCCTTACAAGACACACAGAGACCAACTCAGTCTTTATCCATCAAGTAAGCAGAATCAAAGTATCCCAATTGCAGGTCTCTGGAGTAAGTTGACTAATGGCTGATCATGTGAGTGGAAGCTAAATGAATCTTGTGGGTTGTGTTTGTGTTTCAGAAAGGCTATCTGCCTGGAGAGACAATGCCTAGCTTTGATGCTTTTGACCTTTAAATTGTAGCTTGGCCATGAGCTTGCCCTGCTCTGGCTACCCTGACCAGGCAAGACACTGTGCTCATCTCTCTCTGCATTTGCCATCCCTCCAGTCACCCCTCAAGCCAATAAATACACTTAGCTGCCAAGGAACAAAAGCTGTTTACATTGTTCTAATTGAAATGAGGGGAAATACTGATTCCTAGGACATTATTTGTCAACATAGTGTCTGCTACAGGTTCAGTGTGATCCAGCGGCTCCAGAAATTAAGCTTGTCTTCTATTTTTCCTCTCTCATTTTCACTATGCTGTCATTATCTTAAATCAAGGGTCCTAGTTGCTCTGTGTGTATAATCTATCACTTAGGAACTCCTAACAAATGCTCCCGAATTCTAGGTTTAAAGATCATTGCCTCTGAATGGTTTAATTAATCAAATGCCTTTAAAATGCTAGGCAATGCACAGCACACGGAAAGATACTTATTAAAATAATCATACAAAGGTAAAAATGGATTCTGCGTAAGCAACACAACTACAATGCAGTAGAAATCTGATGTGCAGGTGTTATTTTTCTTAACATACTCCCCATGGATGAACTACATTTCCCAGCTTCCTTTGCGGTGAGATGTGGCTACATGACTTAGCTGCAGCCAATAGAACATGTGGGAAGTAACACAGTTGTTATGTGTAGTGCACACAGCCCCCTTCTGGCTATCCCCAGTACCTGTCCACGTTCCAGTGAGGTATTGACTTGGGAGATTCTACTTAAATGTATTGTAGCCTTTGCCATGCTTAATGCCCCAGGTGGGCAAGATTCTCAGCTGTTCCCTCTTTGATACCCAAACACCATTTTAATGAGAAGTAAAAAGAAAAATGGTATTACTGCAAAGAAGGATTGAAATATCAGGATCGTGCCTGTTCACCAACTGTGTCCCCATTACAGTCTTCATTATACACAATATACCTCTTCACATACCTAAAGAGCTTCCCAAGTCAGTCACATAACTCTGGAAACAACATAAGGTATTGCATCTCCTAATGTCAGCCGTGGCGACATCTCAATGGTCACTGGAATCTTTTCAGTTCTGTAGTTCTTATGTTCTGAAACATCTTGGCCTCCCACGGAGCTACACAGATTTCCTGATGTATTTTCTTGTAGAGGTTCTTGTAATTTCAGATTTTACAGTTCGATTGAACCTTTGTTTATGATGTGACCAAAAGGTCAATGCTCATTGTTTTCTTTAGGGAATGTTGGATGGACCAACACCATGGATTCCAAAAGAGCTTTCTTCCTCAGTTAAATTGATTTGACACTTCTGTCAAAACTGAGGCAATCATGTATGCTTGACTCAAAGTCTGCCTATGGTTCTCTCCCATCATCTCTATTTGCTCCCAAAACAAACTGTTTTAACTATTGCTGCTTTATAGGAGTCATTAAATTATGTAAGGTTAAAATTCCAACTTTCCTATTTAAAGAATATTACTTTAAACCATTTCTACTTTCAAATAATATTCTAGATTCTTTCTAGGACTATATAATCCACCATATTCATTTTAGATATTTTTGGCTCTAGTGTCAAATATTGATTTAGTGAATCCAGTTTCCTTTTACCTTGTCACAATAATTAAGATCTGGGTATCAGGTGTCAACATGATCAGTTTGCACAGAAAGCACAGAAAGGGAATGTATGCATGTTTGCATATTTTAATGCATGTATGCACAGAGACCTGTATTCCATCTACGATTTAATGTGCATGGAAGTCTGATATAAATATGTGCCCAACTTTAAACTAAGCCACACATGAGCTCACATGTCCTCATTTGCTGTGGATCAGAGATCCATGTGACATCCTATGTTTTCCTCTTGCTCATCTGTAACTTCCCACTCTAACACTGAAGCTGTGAGGTCTACCACCCACCATATGTAAAAAGCATGTTTAATTCCAGCTTATGTACAAAGTAGCATCCTACTCACCAACCCAGACTCTCTGCTAGACAGCATCCCTTCCTCCCTTCCAGTCTGAGAGACTAGACTCGTTTTCAAGACATAAGAGGCAGCATCCTCTCCCTCTCGTCAATGAGTTCTTTCACACATGTATAACCAACTACACAATCTTGTCTGCCTCAACATACATCCTGAAATCTTGTAACCTAAATGATTTGATCATTTGCATGCATTAAGGTTTACACTTCGGACCTTAAAGCCCTGCAGGTTTTGGCAGATTCATGATGCCATGTGCTTATTAGCATGGCACTGCACCATCTATAATAGTTTCACACACACACACACACACACACACACACACACACACACACACACACACACAACACACACACAAATTCCCTGAAAGTAACTGAATCATCTCTTCCCAATCTCCTGCTTAACTTCCAACAATTAATACACACACACACATACACACACACACAGACACACACACACACACACAGAGAGAGTAAATTTATTTACCTTACATATATTTACCCCATACACACATGCATATATATACATATATGTGCACACATGTAAATGTGTGTGTGTATTTACCATCATTGTAATTTTTCCTTTTCATGAATGTTAGAATTTAGGATAAATTGATATGTAATCTTTCAAAGTAAACATCTGTCTCTAACCAATATGTATTTAATATGAATTCCTCTCTTTTATCATTCGTTTTTCTTTGTTATTAAAAGGTTTCTTACTTCTTTTTATCTCAGACTAGCTGTTAGCATGTTGTGTGTGATATGTGTACATGACATACTTGAGGGAGACAGTTATCCTTCCCTGATCTTATATTCATTATGAACTTTTGTGGTCATGTTATCACCCATATTTAAGAGGTTTTCATATTAGTTTTTTACATCTATTATTTATTTAATTATTTGTGTGTGATGAGTTTGCACAAGTGTGTGAGTAAATATATATATCATATTGAGTTCAGAGGGCATCTTGTGGAAGTTGGTCCTCTTCTTCCACCTCATGGCCTGGGGATTGAACTCCAGTCTTTACACTTGAAATCACCTTTATCTGCTGAGCACTGGCTGCTTACACCTGTTGTTTCCAATAATTCTATGTAATTCTATCCCTTTTCCTTGTCCCCTTTGCAGTGTGTGTGTTTGTGTGCATGTGTATGCATGTGTTTGTGTGTGTGTGTGTGTGTTTGTGTGTGAGTGTGTGTGTGTGTGTGTGTATGTATGCATGTGTTTGTGTGTGTGTTTGTGTGTATATGTATGCATGTGTTTGTGTGTGTGTGTGTGTGTTTGTGTGTGAGTGTGTGTGTGTGTGTGTGTATGTATGCATGTGTTTGTGTGTGTGTGTTTGTGTGTATATGTATGCATGTGTGTGTGTGTGTTTGTGTGTGTGTGTGTGTGTGTGTGTGTGTGTGTGTGTGTGTGTGTGTATGTATGCATGTGTTTGTGTGTGTGTGTGTGTGTGTGTGTGTGTGTGTTATGTGCACGCTTGTGGGTTGAGATGCTCAGTACCATCATGTACTCTGTACCTCTGCTTATTTGTGAGCCAGACTGGAAGAAGCTGAAGTCTGGGGGGAGGGGAATCATCTAGGAGCTGGGCATGGTTAAGCACTAAAAGGAGCCTATGTCAAGGACTGCTGAGAACGCCTGTGTCAATGGTCAATGTCTATCATATGCGCATGCCTTTAGTTTCCTTTTTCTTTGGGCAACTTGAGCCATTACCAGAAAGGCCGCAAACTGCCCAAGCAGCAGATGTCACAATCCTATCTATGTCTGGTTGAATCAAGAGAAGAGTTTCCAGCCAAGTGTTCCTGCTTTGGGTGACAGTCAAGGTGGACCTTCTGAAGGCTGGGCTGCCATTATATCTCCATCTGCTGCAAGGAGCACTGCAACTGCAGCTTTGACAGAACCCACAGATTCTACTCCACAAAGTTCTGTGTTAGTTATAGTTGCTTCATAAAACATGCACAGGCTTCCCCCTTACAAGCTCTGGGAACCTCTGGATGGTCCTGCTTGCCCACAGCTCTCCTCACTCAATCCAGGGAGGGTGCTTTCCCTGGTGATTTAGTGAAAGTGTTGTTATTTGTGCAATGCAAAGCCTGGTGCTATGACTGATGCAATTTTTGTTTCAACATTTGCATAACGTACCCATGACAATCTTGGCTTCTGTGTATGTATTCAGCGTACTTCAAAGGCCTTTTGAGCTAGCCTGAGGACCTTTTCCATGTGCATCCATTTGCTGTTCCCCTATTTCAGCCTAATCAATACTTTCCTCAAATGCTCTTTAATGAGCGATCTCTATTACAGTAAGGAAGGTGAGGCTCCCTGCATCAGGAGCAGGACAGGGCCTGGGCTGTCAACTATATCAGTGTTGAAAGCAGCAGCTTGGGAGAGGTGGCTGAAGAGTTTCAGAGAGCCTCTCTTAGCAGTTGCCATGAGAGGTTCCAGAAAGCAATGGAAGATGAAATCATGAGAAATTCCCAGGGGCTGTGGAAGCATTGAGACGGAAAGACGTATCAGGAAGCTGAAGGTTTGTGAAGACAAGAAAGGATAGGTGGAGTGAAGAGATAATACTTGGGGGATTTCGTGCCTTACCTTCACGAAGTTTGAGAAGAGCTGTTTGAGAGAGCTGTCAGGGTTAAGGGATAGACCCAACACCCAGAGCTCAGGATGTCAGGGTTAGGGGATAGACCAGTATCCAGTGCTCAGGATGTCAGGGTCAGGGGACAGACCTAACACCCAAAGCTCAGGATGTCAGGGTTAGGGGATAGACCAGCAGCCAGAGCTGGGGATGTCAGGGTTAGGGGATAGAGCCAACACCCAGCGCTCAGGAGCTATAGCAAAAGCTGTGGATGTTGGTCCCTGAGTACTAAAGTCTCTTCCTGAAGCATGCAGATTAATAAGCCTATAGTTCTAAAGACTTGGGGTCCTAGGTCCCTAAAGCCCAGGATTAGAACTATATGCCCTTGGATTTGGGACACAGTCTGATGAACTCTGGACTTCAGGGTCACCAACACTAAGAGGGCTGCCCTTGCTGTGTGTGTTGTTTGTCCTGATAGAGCACAGGACACATCACCCAGCCTCCAGGGGATTTTCTAACATTTGCACTGCTAAAGTTCCTGTCTGTGTTTAGGACCCTCATTCTCTCCCAGACCGAATCTGCCGGGGAGCACTGAATGGAAGTTTCTCTTTATTATACTTTTAGGACTAAGTATCCTCCTTTTTTTCTTTCTCACAGCTTCCACTTCTCTGCTGCAACTTCCCCTTCAGCCAATTCCTGTTGCCATATTGCCCTTAGGTGATTTGAACACCCTTTCCTGAATTCTTGGAGCATATTTAGAGCTTATGAATGTATATTGATGCATTTGTCTATTCAGCTTTGCTTGTGGTCCCACATAGAAGCAGCTTATGTTGCCCTCATGTCCCTGGATACGAGATCTTCTTTTCTGGGCCTTCTCTCTGTGTTAATAATGGTTATTTTTATTGTACAAATGGCACACAACACACACACACACACACACACACACACACACACACACAACTTGCACACAACACACACAAATTGCATACAAAACACATACAAACTTCACAGGACACACACAAACACATACAAATTGCACATGCACACTTTTACACATTCTATTTCATCCTTTCAAATCCTGTCAATGCCTTGTTGTGTGGGTAGAGAGTTCAGTAATAATGGACTGTGAGATCCATTCCTCTCACTCATGGTTGACATGGGCTCTACACTAAAGTTTCATCTGCTTGCTCATTGGCTACTTGGTTCTTGGTTGACTTCTGTTTGTTGTGCACTAATGGCCATGTGACGCCACTGGCAGAGGTTCACACCACCATCCAGACAGTCACTTCTACACTTTGTTGCCTGAGTTTGTGTGAATGGAGCCACTTGTTAGGATCTCAAAGATTCCCTAGACCATTCAGCTATTTTCCAGATTATCTTTTTTCCCTACACATTAGAAATCAGCAAGCAAAGGGTGAAAAGCACACACCATTAGCCCTCCTCCAATCTTTCCACTTCCCTCAGCTTTCATTTCCATTTCCAACTGCTTTGCTGCCTGTCTCAAACTGCTTCCACCACCTCTAGCGGGTAAAACATAAGAGTCTGCTCTGCTCAAGCTGAGAGAGATGAAACTTCCTCCAGGCAAGAGGCTTCTAAATTGGCTACCCTTACTTAAAACAATAGCATTATCCATTAGAAAATACATCTGTTGGATACCTTCACCTAGAGCCTTCCCAGAGCATGTGACTGGGATTTCCTAAACAACAACTCACATCATCTTATGCTTGTTACCATGGGGTAGAATCACCTAGGCTTCTCAAGCTCTTTGTAGTATCAGAGATGAACAGACATGCATGTATTTTAATAATTCTCAGTGCTTAAAAGTGCACTAAATACATAAGTTTGAGTGAAAAGTCTTCTGAATCTGTCTCTTACCCCATGGAAGAGCAACAATGAGAAGAATGTCAGAAGATTACTGTTGCTTGCCATGTTGTATTTTATGTACATGAAGACATGGCTTGTCTAACAGCATGGATATATTCTAAGACAATGTGCAAACATTGTACAGTATACATCAAACCCTGGATGACATGGCTAGCTACATCACCAGAGTTCAATAGTGGATAGCAATCTGTTGTTCACAGGGCCTTGGTGAACAAAACAACAGATGACCACTAAACACCACAGCAGAGGGTGTAAGCAAGAGACAGGAACAACAGGAGATGTGTGAGCCAGCTTCCTGTGCACAAAGCATTCTATTTCACCATTTTCTTTTCATTTTTCTAATATCTAAAGAATTACGTATTTGAGATTTTTTCCAATGGTTTTGATGACATTTACTCCCCCATCCTCCTTCCCAACCCACTCAACTTTGTCTTCATTTATTTCTGCCCAATTTTTCTTTCCATATGTTTTGGACTCCTGGCTTTCCACTGGAGTAGTCTATCAAACAGGGGCCACACTCTTAAAGAAAACTACCTCTTTGTCTCTTAGCAGCTATTAATTCCCAGTAGCTCCTGTACCAGGGGTGGGACTTCCTGCTCACAATCCCTCCTCATTCTGGGATTTGTTCTGGCTTGAGCTTGTTCAGGCTGTCACAATCACTGTGAGTCTGTATGGACAGTGGCTCTGCTGTGTCCAGAAGGCATTTTCCTTGTAGGGAGCCTCTGGCCTTACACTTTTACTCCCCTTCTTCTTCAATGATCCCTGGACCGTGGAAGGAGGAATATGAAACAGATGTTATTTTAGAGTTAGGATGCAGTCTCTTATACTTTGCACCTTGACCACTTGTGGGTCTTAGCATCTTTTTAAAGAGTAAGTAGAGGGAGACATTGTAAAATAAAGATGAAATGAATAGTATAGTAAACACACAAGTCAATACTGTGGCCATTTGCTCTAAGTGTTACACACTATGCTTTATGCACCTTGAAGCATTGAAGATTCATTTACATCAGCATCCCAAGAAACACACAAGCAATGGCTCCTGTTTTGATTTAGAAGAGCTGCAGTGTCTCTAGGCGATCAGCATTGGCAGGTGTGTCATAATCCCAGGGATGCACTTGCCTTCTGTTGAGCATCATTGAACACAGCATTGCTAGGCCTCCTCGCCTGGCTGTATTTGTCACTCAGTTATACATTAGTCTTATTTTTTACACACTTTGACATCTTTATTTTCCTATAAGGAACATTTTATGGGAGCTGGAGAATAGATTAGTGATTAAGAGCATGTGCTGCTCTTTCCAAGACCCAAATATGGTTCCTAGCACCTATGTTGGGCAATCTACAACTGTGTGTAACTCCAGCTCCAGTGAAGCTGATGCCCTCTTCTGGCCTCTGAGGGCACTTGCACATGTGTGGCGCGCGCGCGCGCGCGCGCGCGCACACACACACACACACACACACACACACACACACACACACACACACACACCAAGCATAAAATACATCTGAAAAAAGAAATAATTTATGTCTGCACATAAAAGTATGCAGATCTGTTTTGTTGAGTATTTGTAGAATCAATTTTTATATTTATTACTGGCAAATGTTCTTGCTTGCTAAAATCTTTCATTGCTATGAACAGTGTTATAATTAACAAATATAAAAATGGGTCACTACACTCATCAACTATTCACTTGCAGCAATTTACACCCAACTCTAGCCATCTTAAACAGAATGTGAATCAGAAACTAAGAGCAATGTGGCTGGTGGTCTTGGTGGATGATTCTCCATCCTTCCTGTTACTGTCTGGCTTATTCTACTTAAAATGATTTCAGGTTCTATTCTTGTTATTATGCTAATAGGCATTATTGCTTCTTTACCTTTAGGTGGAATGCATTCCCTAACACAGAAATAGCAATTTCTCAGATTGCTGAATTGGACAATGGGTTTTGGTTTTCATCCATTTTTCTCTATTATAAATCTTGTAGCTATGAAAGTGCGAGCGAGCGTGTGTGTGTGTGTGTGTGTGTGTGTGTGTGTGTGTGTGTGTTCAAATCTCTTTAATATATATTTAGAATGAATTACTGGATTGTATTATTAATGTGGTCAACATTTTGAGCAATGCTATTTGTTTCTATGACTTAATTTGTTGACACCAAGTCTCTCAGAGTATAAAATGATTAGCAAAATTAGGAAAGTCTGTATTGAGAAAGCAATAGTTGCTCTTTTACCTGTTTTTCTCTAGTTTAATCAGTAAGTGGTCAAGAGACAGAAATAGAAAGAGAAATACTAAAATCTGATGAAACAATCTTGGGATTTACAGAGTCTGTGTACTCTGAGACAGAAAAAGAATTTCACTTTCAAATCCATTTCTAGTAATAAGAGTTGAATGGCTCCTTTTACATCCATTTTAACTACCAGGAGTCTACCAGCTTGGGTGTGTCAACTCAGCCACATGCTGTTGTTTCTGACATGGGAGGAAGTAAGCTCACATGTATGAGGTAAACTGTTCTTAGAATTAAAAGAAAAAAAACATCTATATTATTTTCCTTGATTTCATGACTTACGTGATTTTCTCACTCATTAAGAATTAGAGAAAAAAAATTGTTTTCCTTCCTGGAAAGCACTACTGTTTTGCACCAAAACAACAGATACCTCATTAAACAAATCAAAAGAGTTCATAAAAACAATTAATTTTCTATGATGGGTTTTTGCAGCAAGATCTTGTGTTGGGATATTTCATCTTCATTTTGATTTAGAAATGTTGTGGGTTTTGGTTGTTGTTCCTTCACAACTGCAGTTTAGGTACAAATGTTTGCAGATGTTGGGAACTTGATTTATTAAACTGGTTCCAGTGCAAATCCCTCATGCAATTAAATGCCTATTCATGCATTCTTTTCACAGTGAAATACTGTTAACAAATAGCTCTGATATAATAGCATAACAGTTAAGGGAAAACTTGGGTCTAAATGGCTAACAGAAATGAGCTGGTATGACTTTAGAAGAACTAGTATTTTATGGGTATACTTTTTATTGTTGTTACTTTAAATGAAAGTATTTTGTGCACACTGTAATGTTAGAAAAGACAAAAAGTGGGGGAAAACCCCCTACCACACTTTAATCTCAATACCTATACATGAGCATTCTTGATTGCCATGTGTCTCTCTGGTGATCTCCTCATCCCTAGTAACCTCCATGTTTTGGAATTTCATTCAAAATTATTTCAGTGATCATCTCTTTTCATGAATTTTCCTGAAAGACAACATGTTATATTGCTTAAGTTTTGTTGTCTTCCTTAAGAAATTTTTCTTTCAAATTAACCAGTAAAACTGGGGACAGAGAAATGACTGAACCCTTGACCGCATTTGCTGTTTTTGAAGAGAACATGGGTTCAGTTACCAGCACCCATGCCAGGAGACCCACATCTGCCTTTAACGCAAGTTCTAGGATATCTGGTGCCCTCTTGTGGCCACTGTGGGCCCCTGTGTGCATGTTGGGCACATAAACTCATGCAGGCATATACACAATAAAATGGAAGTTTCTCTTCCTCCTCCTCCCCCTCCCTGTCTTATTTCCTTTCATCCCTCTTCCTCCTCTTCCTCCCTGCCCACTCCTCCTCCCTGCCCACTCCTCCTCCTCATCTTCCTATTCCCCCCTGCATTCCTCTTCTTGGCTGGCAAAATAGTACGGCAGGTAAGTGTGCTTGCTACCAAGCCTAGTGACCTGAGTTTGATTCCAGGAATCCACATAGTAGAAGAAGAGAACCAACTACCACAAGTCTTCCGACTGATCATGTGAGTCATGACACTTGTGCAAACATGTGTGCGTGCGAATGCACACACACACACACACACACACACACACACACACACACACACACACACAATAATCTTTCATAAGAATGTTTAGAAAAGACTCCTTATGTAGCTGTCCCAGTATGCCAAATTTACAAGATCCTCATGATTTCTCTCACGCCTACCCCTCCAACTTCGTCTCTGAATAAGTAAATTATTCAATATTTTGCATCAGAATCCTCAAGTATTGATTTGACATTCTTAGTTTAGAAAAAGGTTATCTCATTTCCCTTTAGATTTTTCTTGTATGCTTTTATTTATGAATTTTTGTTTGTTTCTCCCATCTGTAGTTTTTTATTTTATGTTTATATGTATTCTACTCTACTAAGTATTTTATATTTTACTGATTCTATTTATGATGCATAATAGTGTGCCTGGTTTATTCATTATTATTAGATAAGGTCTTTTAACCTTATCTAAGTTACTAAAAAGCAAATCTTCTCTGATAAACTGGATTGGTATTCCATGGTTGTATTCTAATATTTCCTCATTTGTCTGCTAATGAGCATTCATGTTATTTTCATATCTTGGGTCTGGTGACTAAGGTTGTAATGATCATGGACACAGACATTTGTACAACTGAAGAACTAACCCTAATTGTCTTTGGGTAAACACTCAGAAGAGAGATTTCTCTATCATTGATAGTTGGACTTTTATTTTCTTCACACACTTCTAGTTTTCATAACAAACATACCAGTTGACAGTATCAGAAAAAGACTCCATGATCACCTTCGTTTTATATATAATCAATATTTTTTTATTTTTACTTAAATCCTTTAATTATTACTCGTATTTACATATCCATCCCCCATTGCCTCGCCCTCCCATCCTCTCATGTTCCCCACCAAACCCACAAACCCATCCCCCAACTCCTCCCCAGGGATAGTGAGGTCCTCCACCAGGGACCTTCAAAGTCTGTCATTATCATTTGGGGGAGGACCTAGGCCCTCCTTTCTTTATCTGGGTTGCAATGGTATCCCTCCATAGGGAATGGGCTCCCAAAGTCCATTTGTGCTCTAGGGTTAAAGACTGGCTCCATTGTTAGAGGTCTCATAGACTGTCTTGGCCTCCTAGCTGGCACCCACATTCAGAGGGCTTGGTTAGGTCCAATGCTGTTTCCCCAACTTTATAATTAGGGTCTCCGTGCTCTCACTAGGTCAGGTCAACTGTTTCTGGGGGTTTCTGCAGCACAGTCTTGACTCCTGTGCTCATCCCTCCTCCCTCTCCATAACTGGATTCCAGGAGTATGGTTCAGTGCTTTGCTGTGAGTGCCTGTTTCTGCTTTGAACAACTACTGGATGAAGGCTCTAGGAATGGTAACTAAGGTAGACATTATTCTCATTATAGGAGAAGGGCATCAATGGCATCGTCTCCACTACTGCTTGGATTCTTAGTTGGGGTCATCCCTGTGGATCCCCTAACAAAATCAGTATTTTTTTTTATCCCTTCCTTTTTCATTATTACTGTGAGGATGGGATGCACATGCTACTATGTGGACATGATCTCAGACAACAGCCCTGGTTGTCAATCCTCACTTTTCACATTGTTTGAGACACAATATCTTGCTTATTCATTATTGCAGATGTCAGGCCACCTGAGCCATGATCTTCTGGGGAGCCTCTTGCCTCTGTTTCCCGTCTCCTTGTAGGAGGACCGGAACTGCAGAATTTGTGCTTCATTTGGATCTGAATTTCTGCTTTATCCTCTGAGCCATCTTCCCAGCCTCATCTATTTCTTTTTATAACAACTGTTTCCAGTTGTGTATGGTCACATTCTTCCTGATTTGGGCTTTCATTTCCCTGGACTGCAAAGTACTCCCATTGCTGAATACTTTTTAAGACACCGTTTGGCCATTTACATATCAGTATTGGAGAAAAACATCTTTAGGTTTCTTGTCCGGCATGCTGTTTCACTTAATTAAGTAACTTCTTTGCTATACAGTTGTATGATCCTGTATACATTACGAATGCTAACTCTTTACCAGATACGTGATTTTTAAATACCTCTTTCTGATCAACAATTTGCCTTTTCATTTTATTTATTTAGCTTTTCTCCCTTTGCTGTGCAGAGACTTTTCAGGTGATGTAGTCTAACTTGGTTATTTTTAGCTTTTGTTGCCTGAACTTTTGGTGCTATAGCCAACAAAGTATCACAAAGATAAATATCATAAAAAATTCCCCATGTTTATGAGTTTTGTAGTTTCAAGTTTTACTTTATAAAACTTTAATCCATTCTGAGTTGATTTTATGCATGATATTAGATAAGGGTCCAATTTCCTTTCTGCATATGGGTATAGAGTTTTCCAAACAAGAAGGATTGAGGAGACTATCATTTTCCATTGTGTCCTCATAAAAAGAATAGTCTACCATGCTTCTATCTGCATTTAGAATCTGTGCCCCATCTCATTGGCTCATGTATCTGCTTTGCATCGTACAGTTATAATTTATCCAGTAACTGCAACTTCTCAATGCAATTTGAAATCAGGAAACATGAATACTCTTTCCTTTCTGAAAACAGGATATTTTATAGTTCACAAAGTTTAGAGTTGTTTGGATTTTTTAATGAAAATACCATTGGGATTTTGGTAGTATTTTTCTGAATCTGCATATTATTTCCAGTGGTAAAGATCTGGTTGTAATATTAATTGTTATTTTGATAGTGTTTTTCTGAATCTGCATATTCTTTCCAGTGGTAAAGATCTGGTTGTAATATTAATTGTTGCAACCCATGAGCATGCAATGCTTTCCCACTTGTACAAATCAAAATTTTTCATATTTACTTTTACAGACTATGGTGTGTGGATCTATCCTTCCTTAGTTACTCAGTTTCTTCTTCAGTCATGAAGAAATTGTCTCTGAGTTTCTCATAAATATTTTAGCCTTTTTTATATAGTAGTGAGCTTGTTTTTTTAAGTTCTCTTTTGAGCATATTTTAGTGTGAATAAAAAACACACCTGGTTTTATGTATTAGCACCTTCATTCCACAACTTTACCACATTTTTTTAGAATGTTTGGTTGGATTATTTGTGTTTTGTGGTATGGAGAAATGGGCTGGTAGTTAAGAGTGTTTGCTATTATTTCAGGGGATTTGAGTTCAGAACACAGCCCTCATTCGTGGTGATATTTCATTTATGATCTAACAAAATAAGCTTGCCTCAAGATCAGAGTGCAAAGCTAGCCACACTGGTCAGCAGAAAAGACTAGGCAGTGGTGGCACACACCTCTAATCCCAGCAGCCACACTAGTTAGCCATAGAAGCTGGGAGGTGGTGGTGCACACCTTTAATCCCAGCACTAGAGAGGAGGTGAGACAGGAGTGCAGAGTATTCAGTCTGAAGTCACACTGAGGACAGGATCACCCCAGCATTGGTAGAAGTAAGAGCTAGTGGCTCACCACCTTGCTTTTCTGATCATCAGCTCGAACCCCCAGTATCTATCTCTGGATTTTTATTGTTTGTGCTATACCACTTAAACCTTTTTCTGACTTTTGAAGGTATTACATTTACACACACATATCCCCAAACATAAACACATGAACACACACAAATAAAAGTAAAAATACATATAAAAGGGGGCCTGAAGAGATTACTCAGTGGTTAAGAGCACTAGTTGCTTTTGCAGAGGACCCAGGTTTGGTTCCCAGCACCCACATGGCTGCCCATAAACACTACAATGCCATGGGATCCAATGCCTTCTGCCTTCCAAAATCTCGCGTATGCATGTGGTGCACATACATAGACTCAGCTGTAAACGCACTCACTAAAAAAGGTGATGATGGAGACAGACAGATATTTTTAAAGGAAATGTGTTTTGGTCACAGAGGGTCATATATTCTGCAAGGAGGGATAGTGTTGGATTTCCACAATTTGTATTCAGATATTTCCTTGTAATGTCTGTTTCCTCTTGTTCCCACTTGAACTCCTAATGTTGCAGAGCAATTCTGTGTCTACCTCATTAGAACACAATTTTTATGCATCAACTACAAGGTTTTCAAGGATTTACTCTATGTTGTAGAAAGCATGTACTTTATTTTTTGAAGAGGGTATAATTTAAACTACAAATGAATATTTAACTTTGCAAAACGCTTTTTCACATCTATTGAAATGACTGAGTGTTAATAACTCATTTTGTCTATGAGAAATATGCCAACTGATTCTGTGTGTGTGTCTATTTTTAAGTATACTTTCTTTTTTCTCCATTTTTATTTTAATTAGAAACAAGATTGTTTTACATGTCAATCCCAGTTCCCTCTCCCTCCCCTCCCCCCTGCCCACCACTAACACCCTACCTATCCCATAGTATTAACTCTAAACATGTGCCCCAGGTAGAAAGTTCAGGTACATATGGGACATTTTCTGACATCTTCTTGTATTAGGTTTATCTGCTCTATATTTGGGTTTTGCAGGAATATTTACTGTGGCTATCAGACTGAAGTTTTATCACTAGAACAACGTTAGTCTCATAAAATGTATTTGGAAATAATCCTATGGAAAGATCTTGTCTAATTTATTTTTATCATTTTAAAACTTGAAATAAGATATTTTCTTAGCTCACCTGTTTCTTTATTCTCTTTTCCCAAATGTCCTTTTCAGCTCTGAGTGAAAATGACTGCATTGCTAGAGAATAGTCAGACACTCAGGGTTTGAACGAACACAAACAATTAGTTATGCTAATGACAATTACTGGGAAAGTGCATTTCCATTATGTTCTCATCTGTTTAATAGCAATTTTCAAAATCTAAATATGTTTTAGGGGCATTTACATAGCATGCTTGATTAATTTTAATAGCAATCACCATTAAGTAAAACAAATTTGTGAATCTGCTCTACACGCCCTTCCCAGAAGTGTCAAAAGCTCTTCATACACAAGATCAAACAGGCCCTGTGCTCTCTGAGAGTCACTCTTTCAGTGTATTGAAGTATTGCCCATCTAGGGTAACCCGAGATGTCATTTCTGTATGTCACATCCAAACACCTCCACTTGTAAACTTCTCCTTTACGTTTTTAAGCTGTATCTGTATTCATCACCAATGTATTGAAACCAACAATAATAGTTCTGCATATCATTAATTCCAATCCATAGTGCAACTGATTGTGGAGTCCTTTGTGTGGTAAGTGAGTCTGTGTGTCAGGCTCTGGGGTAATTATTAGAGATGCAACAAACTCAAATTTCCAGTATGACAGAGGTTGGCAACACACCAAGGGGCAGCCTCGCTGGGTCACAGTGAAAGTGTAGTCTTAAGTGAATGCTTATAAACCAGTTATACTGGAGTGTGAACTGCAGTGTGGGCTTTAAGGAGTAGTTCAAAAAGCAGATGGTACCCCATGACTGTGTAGAGGCTAACTAGGGGAAAGGGCAGAGAGGGAGTGTCAGGAGAAGATGGACGTGAACGAGCAGTAGCCTTCAGGGGCAGATCGCAAAAGACAAATGGGGGAAAGCACAGTGACTAAAGCAGTGAAGTAAGACTGTGATATGAAGTGTTTCTGATGGGCCTGGAAAAGTAACTGGATACAAGAGAAGTTAGAACATGTGACACCAAGACCACCAGTAATTTGATAGAAGAAACATGGATTGCACAATTCTCGTGTGCATGTAAGAGTCTCATAGAATCCCAGGTTTTATGAATTGGAATGTTAGAATGTATATTTAGTATACATGGCAAGTACTCCCTGAAATCAGAAAAGACTGAAGATGGTTATTTTCTGAAAGGCATGAACTATGATATTCATGTTGCTTCCTTTTAAATAAGATATAATTCTTGCAGTTTATATCTCTATCTATCTATCTATCTATCATCTATCTATCATCTATCTCTCTCTCTCTATATATATATATATATATCTTTCTATATCTTTATCTCTCTATATATGCATATATATATACACATACACACATATATACACACACACACATACATATACACATATATATATATATTGTGTGTTTGTCAAAGGACAAAGTGTTGGATCCCTGGAGATGGAGTTACAAGCTAATGTGAGCTGCTTGATGAGGGTTCTGGGAACTGAACCTTACTCCTCTTCCCAACTGAGCCACAAAACCTGCCCCTACTTTGTTTCTTGGATAACTGGAGTGAGCTGTTGGCAATTACTACTGTGAGGGACTGGTAAGGAACTAGTGTAAATGAAGGGAATGGATTCAATGATGAAGCCGCTGTTTCATTGCCTGATGTTTAATGGATGTGGAGTTCACAAACTGGATGGAATTTTTGATAGCTGGACAGGAAGTACTCTTGCCCATGGAGATGACCTGGTTAAAAGCAGGCTTGTGGAGTTAAGGAGGCAGTGTGGGTCAGGGTGAATTGCATGGGCATGAGGCTGTCAGCGTATATTTAGTAAGAATAGAGGGGATTGACATCCACGCAGGCAAATTAGGGTTAAAGAAATCCTGCCAAGGTGGATATCTGTGAGTTCAAGGCCAGCCTGTTCTATAGAGAGAGTGCCAGGATAGGCTCCAAAGCCATAGAGAGAAACCCTGTCTCGGAAAATAATCCTGCCAAGGAGGCAAAAAGATTATGTCATGTTTAATATTCAGAATTGTCTTAGGTACTTTTCAATTGCTGTGATATGGCACCATGATCAAGGCAACTTATAAAAGACAACATTTCATTTAGGGCTTATGATCTCAGAGATTTGGAGTTCATGACTTTGGTGGTTTGAATGAAAATGCCTCTCATATAGGCTTGTAGGGAGCCACACTATTAGCAGGTGTAGCCTTGTTGGTTAGGTATGACCTTGCTGGAGGAAGTGTGTCACTAGAGATGGGCTTAGAGGCTTCCAAATGCTCATGCAAGGCCTGATGTCACTCTCCTTTCTTACTTCCTGCAGATCGAGATGTAGAACTCTTGACACCCTCTCCAGCACCATGTCTGCCTGCATGCCACCTTGCTTCCATCCATGATGACAATGGACTAAACCTCTGAACTGTAAGCCAGCCCCAATTAAATGTTTTCCTTTATAAGAGTGGCTGTTGTCATGGTGTCTCTTCACAGCATTGGTTGGCTAAGACAATGACCTTCATGGTGGGGAGCATGGCAAGAGTCAGGAAGGCCTGGAGCTAGAGCAGTAGCTAAAAGTTCAAATGCTGAGGTTCAGAGAACTAATGTAGACTGTAGTGGGCTTTTGAAACCCCAGTGACACACCTCCTCCAACAAGGCTGTACCATCAAATCCTTTCCCCCAAATTCCACCAGCTGGCTCCCAAATATTCAAATGATGAGCCTATAGGGTCCAGTACCATTCAAACCACCTCAATAATCAACCTGACTGGGTTTAGAATAACTTAGAGCACACACTTTCAGGCCTGTCTGTGAGGGCCTCTTTGGGGACATTAGGGAAACCCACCCTGAAAGCAGGCTGCACCATCCCTTGAATACAAAGGAGAAAGTGAACTGAAAACCAGTGTTAATCTCACTCAGAATCCAAACTACAGATGCATGCAAGCAGCTGCCTCAAGATCCTGCCTCTGTGACCTCCCTGCTGTGAGAGGTTATTCATGAAAAGTGTGAGCTATTAGCTATTTTTTGTCAGAGGTTTGGTGGCAGTGATGAGAAAAGCAAATAATACAAAAGAATAAATGAAGTGTTTTGAAAAAAATTACTTTGTCATATCAAGTACTGTACTTGACAGGAATGTTAAGAGGAAGAAGAGGAGTCCATTGACAACCAATGGTGACAATTTCTTAGTGCAAACTATATGAGGCACTGAATAGACATTTACATTATTTAAATCTAGTAGTAATTCAATTGAGTCTTGGGTGGTATTATCAATTGGAAATGGACTAAGAGTGTTTTTGCAAATGTGTTTTATGAAATACCTAGCTTTCTGTTTAAGATAACGTGTAGTTGACAGCTAATTGGTGCTGTAGGTATTTTCAACAGAGTTTACAATTCATTAATTCTTCTATCCATGCTTTATGATGGTTCATGACTGATGGGGGACAACTTTCTGTGTATATGTCTCTTTTAATGGTTGATAAAGTAGTGTTTGGCCAATGAGAAAGCAAAATAGGTGGGACTAGGAGTCAAGGAGGATTCTGGGAAATGTAGTAAAAGATCCAGGCAGGAAGTGACATAGCAGGCAGACTCAGTATATAAGCAAGGGCAAGAAGGAAGTAATCCCTTTCTCTCTTCCTCCTGCTCTCTTCTCTGAGCTGCCATGTGATCCCAGGATGAGGACTCCAGTGGAAGGTGTCCTACATAAGATAAGTCTTATAAAATATATAGATTTATGATAATTAAGACTGAGCTAGCAGATGAGAAATCCTAGTCATTGGCCAAGCAGCATTTGTACCTAATATAAATTTCTGTGTGTCACTTGTGACTTTAATGTGGCAGTGGCTGGAACTCAGGGTGGCCTGGAAGAAAACACCCATGTGGCAGGGCTCAAGCAGCTTTGGAGTAAAGACATATTGTTACACATTAGAAAATTTTGATTTTATTTCTGTTTAACTAGTTGAATCAGAATGTCCTGAAGGAATAGAATTTGTATGTAGCACATGGGTTCTTGCCAATGTTACCACCCACAATCAAGCACTGTTAGCTTACTTCCACTCTCTGCTGCCCCACAGCCACTTATCATAACTGATCTGCAGGGAATGGGGTGTTCAGTCCCTTCCCCTGTGAGAACTCAAGGGATGAAAAGTTGTCATAGGAAGCAGGGGTGGCTAGTGACTTTGCAAATGACCACTACCACTATAGCATCTCTCTGAGCAACTAAAAATACTATACCATGAGGAGCCAGCTGCTTCCTCATGGGTTTAGTGTTTGGGTAACTGGCTTCAGTTGATCGGAGTGGGGAGGGGAATGGTTTACTGAGACTATTGTATAATAACTGTCTGTGCTTTTATAGATTGGGCTTAATATTTCCCTAGAGTCAACCAAAAATAATTGTTTTGGTGAGCTGTTTGTTTACACTTTGGATGTTTTGCCTATTTTATAGAGTGATAATTTAGCAATCAAAGAAGCAAAACACAGATTTTAACCAATACCAAATACTACATTGTAATATTCATTTTTTAAATTTATTTTTTTGTGTCTAGTCCCTCTGTTCCTTGTCCCCATATTCGATAACGAATGTTATTGACTTTTCTCTTCTTTCTGTCTCTCACACATGTGTGTATATGTGTACATGAGTTTATAACTATTCTTAGCACAAATGAAAGAAAATCCACAGATTAAGAACCTTCTCATATCTGAGATCACTTCACATTCCTATGTTTATTTGCATCAATATTCTCAGTGTGTAAAGAGGATCCGTAAATTCATAATGTGTTCTCATTCTTCAGCTGTGGGATATTCAAACTATTTGCAGGACTTTGCTTTGCAAATCATAACCTAATAAATATCATAGCACAAAAGTTTCTAAGCACAAGCGAGTGAAACTATCCCTAGATTTTTTGGAGATGTGCAAATTTTAGTTTTAGTACTTCAGGAGGTGAGCTGTATTTCTTGTACATTCATGACTTTGCAGTGTAACCTCTATAAATACAACTGATACGAATTCAGAAATACTGTTCAGGGACACAGTTACCTCGAATTATTTTTAGTAACACAAGGACCGGTTTTAACTGGGACAATAATTTATTTGAATTCAAAACATCCATTATCATACTATTTAATCTGTCCAATGTCCTTATGGGCTACGATAATGGATCCACTATGTAGCTGAGAAAATGGACATTTTGGGAACACATTTCACTAACTTGTGCATCAAATGAAGTCATGGAACCAAGATTTAAAAAAAACATTCTATCCAAATTCAATTCTTTAATTTTCTGGTGTACACCTCTAACCTTTGCCTCTCCTCCTCCCCCTCCTTCTCTCATCCCATTTTTCCATCCTCTGTCTCTCAGTTCCTCTACACTCCTTCCTTCAGTTTCCAAATCCATTGCCCTGGGTTTGGAAACAAGCAGTACATCTGATGGACAGAGTTTTTATACAAATTGTCACACAACTGATCACCATGGTACAGAATATTAAAGTCTAAAATGGTGGCTTCAGAAAAAATATAGGTAAGCAGAAAGAAAGGAAATAATGCCTGGGTATGACTCTTAACTAAAAGTAATGCACGCACATCGTAGAAATTCCAAGGGAAATTCCCTCCAAGCAGAAACCCCCCTGTGCAATAATCCGGTGGAAGAGATGGATGGTGGTGAGCTTCTGCCATCCATTGCCCTTGGCTATTTAGGTCCCAGCTTTCTATTTGGAGTCACTTCTCTGGTCTGCAATGTGCTGAGTCGGCTGACTCTTGCTCCCACCATATTCCAAGAAAAGCATGAAAAATAAAGTGTGTGGCAGTAGCATTAGTTATCTGAAGAACAAGCCAGGATTAAACAGAAGTGCAACTATCTTTGTGAGTTATTTTGTTGCTACTCGAAATACAAACTTTTTTTTAGAGTGCCGAGTGGGCAATTGATGTTGACTTAGAGTATAGGGGAGGAAACACAAACAGCAAACTTAAGGATGAGAAGACCTTGGGATGCTGCAAGTGGCTGCTACAGGCCTCTACCAGCAAATGCGTACTCTCTACCTCTCCTTCAGAGAGAAGTAAACTAAAACTAAACTCACTTGTCTCTACATTCTAGCCTATAGTCTGTCTATATTCAGGTCTCTGTACTCAGCCTGAAATACAAGCACGATTAAGGAAGAGATTTTCCACTGCAGCAGTCAGGTTCTTTTCAGTTATATACATTTGAAAACAACACTGAGAGTGCTTTACATGCTGGGATGTGGACAGAAGGGACGTACACATTAAGAATTTGCAACAGTATTCTTCTGGTCATGAGAAATACACAATGGGAGTCACAAATGAGAACGAAGGAGCTAGAGAAAGAGAGAGAGTATGTGGATAAGAGAGGGAATAAGAATGAGAGAGAACTAAAGGGGGATAAATGAGAGTGAGAGCTTGAGAGAGCAAGTGAGAGAGACAAAATCGCAACAGACACACACATATGGGGGGAAGATAGAGAGCACAGATGATGGTTATAATTCATCTATCTTCTAAAACGTTAGATCTTGGATGAAGCATCCTCTCCTCAGCTTTCCTGCCTGCAGAATCTCTATCTCTATCAGGTTAACTGCTGGGAGAAGACACCATACCTAGGCTTCTGTTCAGCTCTGTGTCCAACCACACTCAGAAATCATCCCCTAATTAGTCTTTGACTGCCATATAAAGAAATGAGTTATACATTACTGTGTGTGTAGAAAGAAATTAATTTTAGGTTTTGGGGGTTGGGACTTCTGTTGGCACTTGGAACGCAGGGTATGCATTGTATGTGGAGATTTGCGTTAGTAAGTTATAAAGCACAAAAGGAAAGTGATGGCAGCACACTCCACTTCTGTCAGGGACCCTCAGCTGAGTCCGGCATGCTCTGACCTCTACTGACTGAATTTGCCAGCCACCCAAGTGTCATGACGTTAATTCTAATGATCTAGAATCTTCTGAGTCACAACTTTACAATCTCAAGTCATCCTAACATTTAGTTAATCAGTGCATTTCCCATGTACTCCATCTTAGATAATCGCATCACAGTCGTAAGGCAAAGTAACAGGAAAGTCTGTCGCTACAAAAGGAATAAATTCATAATCCCTATTTATAACTTGGAAAGCATCCAGATTTCAACCCACAATAAAAATCAGTCATACATTTTGGTGATAAACCTCACACTTTTAAAACATAGTGTAAACCAGGGATTTAATTCCCCGATACCTTTGAATATCAATTTATTTCACCCTCAAATATCAGCAGCCTCTGTCAGCTTGTGTCCCTATGTAGATGCTCTGCTTCAACTGGAAATCATTTTTAGCCACCCCTTAAAACAGGCTCTCTCTTAGGCAATGCTCACAAATGTGCTTGGACATTAAAGGAACACAGAAACCAATCTGCCCATGTTACTTTAGAAAGTTTCTCAAAGGAATCACTTTTTAAATTTTTTTATTTGAATTAGAAACAAGATTGTTTTACATGTCAATTCCAATTACCTCTCCCTCCCCTCCTCCTCTGCCCACCCCCCCCAAGTAACACCCTACCTAGCCCATACCTGATGGGGAATGTACTCTGTGTGTTTATCTTATTGATTGTTGAATAAAATACTGTTTGGCCAATGAGACAGCAAGTTAGACGGGACTGGAAGTCAAAGAGGATTCTGGGAAATGTAGTAGAGAAATGGTGATCCAGGCAGGAAGTGACATAGCAAGGAGACTCATATTTAAGTGAAGGAGAAACAGGAAGGGTCCCTTTTTCCCCTTCCTCCTCCAGTGACAGGATGTGATCCACTGGCAAGGAGGCACGCCAATAAGGCATCCGATAAGATAAGTTTTATAAAATATATAGATTTATGATAGTTAAGACTGAGCTAACAGATGAGAATCCTAGTCATTGGCCAAGCAGCTTTGAACCTAATACAAGTTTCTGTGTATTCATTTGGGCCTAACTCGGGCAGGCTGCTGGCATAAAGCATTCATGTGGCGGTGGGCCTCAGCGGCTTTTGGCGGAAAGATTTATCGTAACACATACCCTTTCTGTACCCCAGGTAGGGTGAAGCCTTCCATTACAGGGTCTCAGAGTCTGTCATATCCTTTGGGATAGGGCCTAGGCCCATCCCATGTGTCTAAGTACAGGGAGTATCCCTCCATGTGGGATGGGCTACCAAAGTCCATTCCTATGCTAGGGATAAGTACGGATCTACAAGAGGCCCCATAGATTTCCAAGGTCTCCTCACTGACACTCACATTCCTGGGGTCTGGAGCAGTCCCATGCTGGTTTCCCAGCTATCAGTCTGGGAAGCAAGAGCTCTCCCTTGTTCAGGTCAGCCATTTCTGTGGGTTTCACCAGCTTGGTCCAGATCCTTTGCTCATCACTCCTCCTTCTCTGCAAATGGATTCCAGTTCAGTTCAGTGTTTAGCTGTGGTGTCTGCTTCTACTTTCACCAGCTTTTGGATGAAGGCTATAGGACGGCATATAAGTCAGTCATCAATCTCATTATCAGGGGAGTGCATTTAAGGTAGCTTCTCCTCTGTTGCTTAGATTGTTAGTTGGTGTCATCTTTGTAGCTCTCCAGACATTTCCCTAGTGCCTGAATTCTCTTTAAACCTATAATGTCTCCCTCTATTATATTATCTCTTATCTTACTCTCCTCTATCCTTTCCCCAACTCAACCTTTCTGCTCTCTCATGTCCTCCTCACCCCTCCTCTCCTCCCCTTCTCATTCTCCTAGCTCCCTCTCCCCTCCCCCCATGCTCCCAATTTGCTCAGGAGAACTTGTCCCTTTCTCCTCCTCTAGGGGACTATGTATGTCTCTCTTAGACTCCTCCTTATTTCTTTGCTTCTCTGGTGGTGTGGGTTGTAGGTTGGTAATCCTTTGCTCTATGTCTAGAATCCATATATGAGTGAGGACATACCATGCTTGTCTTTTGGTGACTGGGTTTCCTTGCTCAGAATGGTTTCTTCTATTACCATCCATTTGCCTGAGAATTTCAAGATGGAAGGAATCACTTTTGAGAGGTAGCTGAAGACTGAGCTAAGTGAACTAAGCAGGCAATGCAGGCAGCTACTACTGCAGAATGAGTTTCTTCCTCTCTCCCTTCCTCTTTTCTTTCTTCCTTCCTTTCTTCCTTCTTTCCTTTCTTTCTTTCTTCTCTTGTTGGACGAAAACTAGTTAATGGATGGATTTGCCATGACAATGAGTCCTCCTTTCAGGACATTCTGATGCATGGTGGAGGGGAACTTAGACAAGAACGGTACAGGGTGCTATTGCTATTGCTATTGCCTCAATAGAACCACTTTTTGTTGGGGACAAATAGTTATTAATTTTATGTGGGGCTCCTACAATATTTTTCTGTGATCTTTGTGTACATGTTTGTGGGACTCTCTCTCTCTCTCTCTCTCTCTCCTCTCTCTCTCTCTCTCTCTCTGTGTGTGTGTGTGTGTGTGTGTGTGTGTGTGGTATATATTAGGTGTGTGTGTGGTGTGTGTATGTATGTATGGTGTGTATGTGTTTGGTGTGTGTATATGTGTGTATGGTGCTTGTGGTGTGTGTGTGTGTGTGTATGGTGCATGCATGTGTGTATGGTGTATGCATGTGTGTATGGTGCATGCATGTGTGTATGTGGTGTATGCATGTGTGTGTATGGTATATGCATGTGTGTGTATGGTGTATGCATGTTTGTATGTGGTGTGTGTGTGTATGGTGTATGCATGTGTGTATGTGGTGTGTGTATGGGTGTATTATGTATGCATGTGTGTATTGTGTATGCATGTGTGTATGCGGTATATGCATGTGTGTGTATGGTGTATGCATGTGTGTATGTGGTGTATGCACGTGTGTGTATGGTGTATGCATGTGTGTATGTGGTGTATGTATGTGTGTATGTGGTGTATGCATGTGTGTGTGTGGTATTGTGCATGTCCTTGTGGCTACCTGTGCATGCATCAGAGGCTGCAGACAGTGTCAGATGTCTTCCTCTGTCACTCCCCATCTTGTTCTCTCACTGATTCTGGATCTAAGCTTACAGTCAGTAAGTCCTAGTAATCCCCCTGCCTCTGTCTCTCACAGTGCTGGCATTACAGTTGTGCATGGCCATACCTAGACTTTTAGGTGAATTTGGGGATCTAAAAGCAGGTCCTCATGTTAACGCAGCAAGTGCTCTTAACACTGAGCCATCTCTCCAGCAGAGTGCATGTGATTTTCATCGTGCCACACTAACCCTGAAGCAGTAATCCCAGTTTAGGCCACAGCCAATGTAGCTAAGGAAGTCAGCCATCTTTGTTCCATTTCAATTATAAAGTCTAGGAAGCATGGAGAACCGTTGGAAAAGACACTGGGATTTGCTTTGAGTGTACAATATCCTCCATGGGCTCTTGTGTTTGAACACTTGAGTAGCACCTGGAGGCAGGCTTTGGAGGGAGTTGGTTTGAGTTGTTCGCATCGCAGGTGGTTGTATTGAATATGGGAAAGTTAGAACATCAGCTGTGAAGAGGACACAGGAACAACACTGAGTGGCTATCAGTCCAACTGTCGTGTTCTCTATATTTATTGCATAGGAGCTATGAATTATTATCTGAGTAAAAAAATTCTGGGCCTGCAGAGTGTGCAGGCGCCCAACAGTTCCTCTTGTGCATCCATCCTCCGTTGAGTGGGTTACAAATGTTGTGAGTCATCACTAATGATTTGCATATTTTTGAATCTAAAGTATAAACCTAGTTTCCTAGACAGTTCGTGCTTCCAGGGTCTCAAAAATCTCTAGAAATTCCTGGGCACTAATTCAGCCAATCTCAGCTCATGTGAGACATGGGGATATCAGTAGTACCTGGTGAAGGGTGTGGTAAGCCCTGTGCTGGACGGCCTGGTGCTTGTGAAAGCTCCTGTAAGGGACTGCCTAGTTACTGTGGCTTTACTCTCTATGTTCTGTCTCACTTCCTTTCCCTGTTGTGTAATAAAATTTTGTGACAAAGTCAATATGAGGGAAAGGGGGCTTATTTTGACTCACAATTGGAAAGGACAGTGTATCATGGCAGGGAATCAAGATGGCAGGAGTTTGAAGCCACTGGCTACAGCACACCCACAATCTAGAACACAGGGATGAGTGCATGGTGCTGGGCAGCTCTCCCTCCCTCTCTAACTACACGGTCCAGGGTCCCAGGCAGCGAATGCCACCACCCATAGTGAGAATATCTTCCAAGTTCAATCAATGCAATTCAGATGATCTACCATAGCCATGTCCCTGGGCCATCTCTCCGTGAGTCTAGAGTTTGTCAGGTTGACAGTGAATGCTAACCCTTGCATATTGCTGTTTTTATTTTCTCCTGTACATGCTTAACGCACACAGAGGACCATGACAGTGTGAATTCTGAAGATGTGGGCTCTATTCCAGTATTGACACTTCTTTTATCCAGGTGTCCCTTAGTCCTCTAGAGCTCAGTGTCTCCATCTCTAAAATACGGTGCACTGATGGGCCCTACACATGGCACAGGTGCCAGGCGCTGCAGCTCTCAAGTACTCAAGTGCATAGGGTATGTTCAGCAGTGTTGGCTCACACATCTTTATAGCCCCTGTGCTATAAATATAGAGACCATAGACAGCAAGAGAGAGGGCGACCAATGCTGGCTTTTAGTGTGTTCTACACAGGCACTGTGCTGCCTTTCACTTATTCTTTCTCAGTACCAGAGACCCTACCATCCACAAACCAATTTAGCCAGTTGTGTCCCCTAATGAAGAGTCTGTGGTTGCTATGAACTAAAAGGTTCCCTTCTGTGTTCAGTAGCTATTAATCTACATTCCAGGTAAAAGCCTCCACTTTCCTTCTGCCAGCTCTAATAAAACCTCATTAGGCAGGCTAAGAGGATGGAAGGAAAGAGAGGGAAGGCAAGAAGGCCTGGAAAAGACAGGTCCACGATTCATTAACTTTTGAAGTAAGCCAGCTCCTTGTTCACTTTCTAGCAGAGCTGTGTGTGCCGCCTTCCAACTCTTAAGCCTCAGAAAGGACAAAGGGTTAAGCCTTTTCCCGATGAAGAAGCCTTCACAAGTATTTACATGCATTTAGTGAAGAGAGAAACTATTTTATTAGCAGACCTCTGCAGGGGAAAGTAGTCCCACCTACTTGAAGTGGTAAAGCAAATATGTCCCTTTAACCTGAAATGGCTGCATCAAATCTTCCCCACAGCAATTATCTTGACAGGCAATGATTTAACTCACCACAGA
Source organism: Cricetulus griseus (assembly GCF_003668045.3). Lineage (NCBI taxonomy): Eukaryota > Metazoa > Chordata > Mammalia > Rodentia > Cricetidae > Cricetulus > Cricetulus griseus. Next base: position 7,973,968 of record NC_048599.1, on the reverse strand, counting down.
ACACTATGGAGATCTGGCAGGGGAACGCCACAGGAAGAAATAGATACCGTCAGACCTTGGGTATCAGTCCACTCGATAAGAAATCTCAGAACTGGACAAAATAGCATGCCAGAGGATGGGGAATGCAGACAAGTTTGTGTGTGAGAAGAATGCTGTCTTTCTTCCTTGCAGTAGCCCCTGGGTGAAGACACATCACATGGACCCATGTGGATCCCATGTTAACAACTAAACAAAGTGAGCAAACAGAAGCCCATATGTGGATTCTGCATTGCCTCAACCCTGTCTGGAAAATGGTTGTTAGCTGGATGAATGAAGCCAAAACAACACTATGCATTTCTGGGAATGTTTACTAGAAAGTTTTTCAAAGTCTCTATGTTTACTTCTGTTTTAACGAGGTCTGTGACCTCACTAGCAACTCCCAGGGACACAGTAATTGCTTCCCGGAGACCAGGCATAGTTTTCTCCTCCCTTCTGTAATGAGATGGGAAATGATCACATGGAAGTTAAGAAGACAGAGGTTGTAAACTTTGCTCTGCCGATAGGACATCACGTTTAAACTGACTGTCAGCAAAGACAAGCTCAGAAAATCCTGGAGATTCCTGCTGATTTCTTTTGTTTATCCTAAATCTGTGGCAGTGACATTGGGGGATATGTAGGCTGGCTGATGACGGCGTAGACTAGGGACTATAGCAGCATGTGGAAAGAGGAGGAGTGTGATTCTTCTCACAGCCCCCCCAGTTACACAGCTCCCCCAGTTACACAGCCCCCCAGTTACACAGCCCCCAGTTACACAGCCCCCACCAGTTACACAGCCCCCACCAGTTACACAGCCCCCAGTTACACAGCTCCCCCGTTACACAGCCCCCCAGTTACACAGCTCCCGAGTTACACAGCCCCCAGTTATAACAGCCCCCCCAGTTACACAGCTCCCCAGTTACACAGCCCCCCAGTTACACAGCCCCCCAGTACACAGCCCCCACCAGTTACACAGCCCCCCAGTTACACAGCTCCCCCAGTTCCACAGCCCCCCAGTTACATAGCCCCCCACCAGTTACACAGCTCCCCAGTTACACAGCCCCCCAGTTATACAGCCCCCCACCAGTTACACAGCCTGGGATGGGAAGCTACTTAGTGTCTTTTCTAATCTTGATAAAATTTCAACAGATAAATTTAATTTCAAATTTTTCCTCTTTTAATGCTTTTGTGAGTAATTTTTTTCCAAAAAAATCAGCAAGTATAAAATGGTATATCTCTGTAATACTTAAAAGGCTGGATTATACACATACACATACACATACACATACACATACACATACACATACACATACACATACACATACACATACACATACACACAGAGAAACACACACACACAAGTACATATACACAAATACCCACAGAGACACACACTCATATGCACAGAAACACATACAGAGACTCTCTCTCTCTCTCTCTCTCTCTCTCTCTCTCTCTCTCTCTCACACACACACACACACACACACACACACACACACACACACACCTACCTCTTCACAAAACACATAATGTTAACTCGATTGGCAAAACAGCAAAGTGCTGACAGACTCTAATGACAACGGCTTCTCCACTTTGTCTCCATGGTGATGCCTGCTCTTTGAAGAGGGTACTTCACAAATTAATATACCTGAGATAAAAAGAAAAATCTCCCCCATTTAAGAAGAGATGTGCATTGCTTTGTTAGGATCTGACATCCAACATACCCTGCCCCATGGTCCTGATGCTCTGAATCGTGGTCTCCCCTTGGAAGAGCACAGATACTTCTAGCCTGTCAGCACAGAACTTCGGGGTGACTGGCTTGTCTTCCCCCTGCATTTAACACTTCACCTTTGCTAAACACATCTGATCTCCCAGCAGAGTCTTGCTGGGAACCTGCTACTGTTTTATTGATTGGTTTAGAAATTTATTTTTCTGATTTGAACAAACGCAATGCACAGTGGCATTAAGAAGTTTGACACACAGGAAGGGCAGGAGAGATGGCTCGGCAGTTAGCTGTTGTTTTCCTGGGGACCAGAGTTTTGCTCCCAGCAGTCATGTGGGTAAGATGGCTCTAGAAGTTCTGGTGCCCTCTTCTAGCTATCACGGGCACTGTTCCCATGTGTTTGCACATGCAAACACAAGAATAAAAATAATATAAAACTTAGAAAGAAAGGGTACCAGCCATGATATTCTGACACTTTTTTGAGTACCTAGTATGAAACTACAGTTTATACATCCTCTTCCTTCTCTTCTCTTCTCTTCTTCCTTGGACTCTGCTGCAGTTGTGAGGTTACTCACAGTCTTTCCGTGCATTCACGAGCATGGGGCAGTTTTACAAACTGTGCACTTCTTAGCTATCTGTTGTAGGGAGAGAGGTATCCAGGTACCTAGTAAGATCTCTCCCTACAATCTGTAGCTCAGGAGCTCTAAATACTTTCTTTCTCTAAACCATTGTTAGCATTTAGTCCCTCTTGTGACTCCCCCCATGTTCCATGATATTTCTTTTTTTTTTAACACCATCTCCCTGCATAGCTCAGATTGGCCTCAAATGCAATGATCTGTTACATCAGCCTCCCAACTGCTGGGATAGCAGGTGCACACTGCTGCACCTGGCTCAAATCTCATGGTATTGGTGGGATGATATCTGTGAGATGTTTAGATCTGACTTTCTCAAAAACTCAATCTACAAGGCTGGGTATTCTCCCCAAATGTGAACAAGACATCCAATGTAGACACAAAGCTGCTTGGTGGGTAATCTCCCAAATTCATATGTTTGTAAAAATATTCATCAAAAAGTTTAAACAAGCATACTGAAAAATGGAAGGAAGATGACAATCAAGAAACAGCAATTATATTTTTTTTTGCAAGAGAACAAATCCATGTTCAAATGCTGGAGGCTTTCAGTGTACAATCCCAGTAGGAAAGCTGTGTCTTTATCGACATTGTGAAATTCCACAGATTCTCCTCGGCTTCAAAGCCTGGGTGTATTTATGATAGCAAGGGGAGGGGATATGTCCTTTGAATGGGCGACTTTCTCCTCCAGGTGCTGGAGTTCTTTAAGCTGTGCCAGACGCCTCTCACACAATCATTTCTGCTTAAGCTGCTAGACTGACTCAGCCCTCTCAAATGCAGCTTGAGACAGAAGCTCTGATTTCCCATGCAGTAGTGTGCCCACATCCTCACACTGAATGCTCATAAAAGACATTGTCATATATTTCCAAAGGACCTCAAACATAATGAATCAGGACTGCCTTTCTCGTATTGTTATAAATAAATACCAGTCCCCTGACCTTATTGCCATCTGCCTCTGCTTGGCGGGGACTCGTCACCTCTTGTGGTGAGTCTTGCTAAAGAAATGCCCCGGAGACTTCATTGCTCGAGGGATTATTCCATCTTCCTCTGAGTTTTGTAGGCTGGATGGTTCTGCAGGAAGATAAATAGAGGCTGATGAAAATGGGTCACCTAATAATGTAATCCCACATCCCGCATCCAAAAGCCAGAAAACAAATTAAGAGTGCTGTAAACCCTGGTCCAGACATAAGTCAGTAAGAGGATAACAGAGGAAGAACTACTGTGTGGTCCCTATAGTTGCATGGAAATAGAATTGAAAATGCCTTTCCAGTAAAAGCCATCATCCAGAGCCTTAAAAAAGTCTGCCTTTTCTTCAGACTATGGATCTAAAAAGTGTCCTCGCTTTTCCTGCTGGGCTGCACTGAACTAGATCATGGATCCTGGTCAAATTAATAAAGTTTATGAGTGATTCATACTGTAAAAATAATAAACTGCATTCCAACACAGGTGTCTTCTCTCAGCCCCCTCCATGGTTATATGAAATTCCTCATGAATGAGTAAGAACCCCCTACTAGGGATAAAATTGACTATTTTAGTTGCCTTCACATTCTGGGGCTTAAAAGAATGCTATTGTCCAGGCAAGGCATGGCAACCACTCTCTGAGCAGCTGTGAACACCTGCAAGAGACCTCTGTAGAATCGAGTCTGTCTGCTCTTCTTCACAGAAGGTCATTGGACCCTCCTTTGAGACTCTACTGACTCATGGTTCCTCCCTTTCACTCCATGCAATAACCCCATCCTCTCTCCATGTGGTTTTGAGAATTGCTCTCTCCATGTGGTCTTGGGGATTGCTGGTAGACCAAATGGATGTTGTTGACTAGGGGTAGGACTCCAGAGTAGCAATTTGGGTTGTGAGTTGTTGTCACCCATGATTCAGTGGGTGGGAATTTTGGTGACAGAACTGCTGAGTCACTTTCCAGTAGTGAACTGTCATCTGTGCTCCTCTAATCAAACAATACATCCATTGATTCACTCTGTTGGACTCAGGTCAAGTCACTTCTTTGGTCTGTCACTGTTTTCTCTTTACAAGGGGATAGTAATACACACAGCAGAAAATATTGTAGAGCATGTGGGCATGCTTCCAAAAGCAATGGGGATGTCATGAACAGACCATCTGATGCCGGTGGGCTTACAATTCTAATTAGAGCAGCAGTGAAGTTTGTGCTAAGTCTCCAATGTACACACACCCACTGAGCCTGCCCCATGATGAACTGAAGAGCTAAAAGTAGTTACTTTGTATCTATATGAATTTGGGATTGTAATCTATCTTAATTAAAAGTCAGAAATGCCAAGCATGTAAAAAAGGTCTCTCCCAAATTCCTGCGTTTTTAGTCTGCCCTGTGTTCTGTGAGCACTTTCCTCACCCCACAGGGTCCTCAAGAAGCCCACAGGACTGGCCTCTAACCAGCAGTCAGAGATACAGTAAGACTTCTTTCTGGGCAAGAATCACAGCCAGTCTAACTTTATAGAGAGCATTCTAAAGTGGAATTTGAGAGCTGTGTGCGCTTGACATTTCTTTGTCCATCTTACCACCCAGGCGGAGATGGAATTGTAATAAGGGAGAAGAGCTGGCTGATCTGAAGCTACAGAGCCGGGAGAGAATGGCAGAGAAGTGCGTGGGCTCATATGAGGTCTGGCGGCAGTGTCTTCCACTGCGCAGGCCCAGTTGCATTCCCAGTCTGTGCAAGTAAGTCAGTTCATTTTCCAGCATGTGAAGCTCAAGGGGGCTAAGGATCAAGCCTACTCCTAGAGTCTGAGGCATAAGGCCTCTCATTTCCACAGGCCTCTTTGTTACACTCAGTGTTCAAATCCATGACACATCTTTCTCTTTTTCCTAATGGAAATGCTTCTGCAATTACCTTGTGAGTTGAGCATTGCAGTGTTTGTATTCTTGGGTCTGTTTGGCTCGTTTGAAATCCCATCCCTCAGCCTCCTACCAATGAGAGAATAATACCCCTCCACACACACTCACATAAATAAACACACACACACACACACACACACACACACACACACAGAGAGAGAGAGACATATACTATAGACATACACATATACATATACACACACGAACACACAGACATGCCATATGCCCAAATATGCACACACACACACACACACACACACACACACACACACACACACACACACCTTTTATTAAATGTTAATTTCTCCAGGTAGATGGCCAGTAAAGGGATTGGGGCTCATTCACCCTCAATTCTGTTGCAATCACATGAAATTGAGTCTATTCCAGCTTTTACCTGCTAAAGTAGAAAATGTTGCTTGGTTACTGTCATGCCCTTGCCCTTTTGAAAGTAACTCTTACTCTAGTTGAGCTGTTTTATATAACATGACTTTATGCTTTGTTTATGATTTGCATAAAATGGCTTTTTCCCCAGAACTAAGTGCAGTACTGGCCATCCTGCCAAGCTATTACTCTAGAGGCTCCTTCTTGATGAGCAAAAAGGGCTCTGCACATGCGTGTATATGTGTGTGTGAGAGAGAGAGAAAAAAAAAAATATATATATATATATATATATATATATATATATATATAGAGAGAGAGAGAGAGAGAGAGAGAGAGCACCAAGGCCTGCATGTTGAGGTCAGTGGACAGTTTGGAGGGGTCAGTTGTCACCCTTCCCTGAATGAGTCCCTGGGATGAACTCACATTTTCAAGCGTGGCAGCAAGCTGGGCCATAGTGACATTGGCCCTTGTCTTAACTTTTCATTTAATTTTACTGTGTTATGCTGGGTCACATCAGGTCAGCTTAAAGTTTAGAATATACTTTGAATGTGGTCTCCTCCATTCCGGCTATTTTCCTGTCCTGCTCCATTTCCATCAGCCCCACCACATTGTAGAGAGTTCTACTTCCACGTTTGTGTCATCTCCACATACACAGTTTTCTAAGGAATCCAGGACCAGGAAACAGAGAAAACACATGACACTTGGTTTTCTAAGACTGGGGATCATTTATCTTGTGAGAGGAAGCTTTAGAAAAGGGCTCTCAGCTTCAGGCTTCTGGTATTTGAGGATAAATGATGGAAGTTATGATTCGATTCTCAGGCTAGCCCAAAGGATAACTTTAGCATCATCCAAGAAACTGCTAAAAATATGGATTTCCTGAAGCTACCCATCAGGACAAGTGTGTCTTCATTCAGTTCTGGGACTCTATAGTATTCATTTTAAGAAAAAGCTTCCTAAGTTATTTTTGGTAACCTGCCTTCCCCCGAGATTTATGAGCAATACTGTTGGGGTTGGAAACTAGAGAATAACTTGGTCAGTGAGCTGAGTCTGGAATGGGGTGCGCAGTGAAGAGGCTCAGAGATAACGGCATTTGCTACCAGGCTTATGACCCTCATCCCATCGAGCCCATGTGGTGGATGAGCGTACAAACCCTGCAAGCTGCCCCCAGGACCTCTACACTTGAGGCATGATGACCTGAATGCACATGCAAATAAATAAATGTAATAATAAGATAATTGAGCATGGGAAGGGAACTTCTGATTGGCTGACAAGTAGGCACAAGCTTCTGTATATTTGCAGTACTATCTATGTGGGAAGATATGCCCACATTTGGAGCTGACCTGAGTTCATCACAAAACTGATTTGAAAACAGTTAAAATTGTGAAGCTCTGGGTCATGAATTGGGGATGGTTCCAGCACTAGAGGAGACATGCGACACTGTGTCTCTGAACCACAATCTCTCCCCTATACAGTCCCGTGATGGTAATAACTCTCTCGAAGTCATTTTTATAGGGGATAGAAGGAATCAAGGAAAGAATTGGGCTTGGAGAACTGTGAAGAAGCTGCATGAGTTCCTTCGTAGCAAGGAGCAGCCGGTTGGAATGGCTGCTCAGTACTGAAGTGGAGGGGAGGATTTCTGGGAATGGACATCTTTCTTCTGTTTGGAGTGTCATTGCTGTTGACTTGACTGTCTCTATTTAATTGAAGTCACAGATCATTTTGAAAATATGACTATAGACAGGCAGGCACATACACAAACAAAAAAAATTCAAAGGAACTCTGGCTACTATACACTATCTTAGGAATCCTAACTTCTCTTGTCCTTTGCTTTTTCCATACTATGAATGCACTTTCTTTGACCCTTCAATTTTTGTGTCTGTTTTTTAAAATTAGTTCTTTGAGAATTCCGTACAATGTATTTTGGTCATATTCAATTTCCTCCCCAAACTTCTTTGAAATGGCAAAAACCAAACAAACAAACAAACAAAAAACCAGTCTGAATCCACAGAGTTAACTATGGTTTTCCCCTTCAGATATAATGTAGGCTCCGTCCAGCCTTCATCTCATCATCTATCAACATTCATGCCACTGTTCTGAAGCTCCTAGATAGAGCACCATAGATGTCCCATTCATGAACAATTGTTTACAGGATGGTCATAGTGGAAAATAATTACCAGCCACTGTGTGTTGGGAGTTTGCTACTGAACGTGTGATATCTTGTTTGTACTCTAACAAACAAAGCTTGCCTGAAGATCAGAGGGTAGAGCTAGCCAGTATTTAACCAGGGAGGTCTGGAGGTCTGTGTCGACAGACAGGAAGTGATATGGCTGGGCAGAGAGAGGAATATAAGGCAGGAAGAAAAGAAGTTGGCTCTCGTTTCGACTGAGAAGTTGGTGAGGTCAGGTGTGGCTGTGGCTTGCTCCTTTGTATCTCTGATCTTTCAGCATTTACCCCTAAATCTGACTCTGGGTTTTTATTACTAAGATAATTAGAAATCATGCTACAACTGAAGACCTATAATTGAGGCAGATAGACAGGGGATAAACAGACTTTTAAAGTATGTTAACCACTGTGGATACGTGGTTATGTGTAATGAGCACCAACCAATAGGAACTGAATGGTAGAGACAGAAGTAGACTGGATCATGGGAGTGAATGTTCATTAGCAGCATTGCTATAAAAATTGTAGAAGGGTGGGGATGATGATGAGGGTGGGGATGATGATGGTGGTGGGGATGATGATGGTACTTTGGGGATATGTGGGGTGTATTAATCCTTAAGTTGAATAACTGTCTTCGTCTCTTATGAACTGACAATTTCTAATATGTCAGCCATCCTATTAATTGACCTCACCACACAAATAGCATTACTGGTGAGGTGCACAGCCAGGCCCCAAGCAAGACAGAAAATACAGGGAAAAGATTAAAACCCTCTGCAGCCAGGGCTAGAGGAAGAGAAAGTAATTTGCTTTGACCTGGGCAATAAATCTGCAGGGCAGTAATGACCAGCTCTTGACACCAGTAGTGACAATGATCAAGTACTCTGTCCAAGGCTGTCCCACCACACCTCTGGACAACAAAGGCTTCCTTGACTGTTAGTGTCACTATTTATGAACGTGTGTCACAACACAGAGATAAAGGGGGATAAAGGTACAATGACCTCTTTAAGTTAATGTGAGCCCTGATTGAAATCAGCACAGATATTGGTCTGTGGCCCAAGGGAGGGCACTGTCTTCTTTGTATTACTCCTTTGCCCAAAGGATCTAGTGTGAAATATTCCTATAGCTTAAGAGTCACAGTATTTCAAAGTTCTCACCAAATCAACACAGTGAAAGCCCAGAGCAGAGGAAGGCAGCACCACAGACCATTCACACATGGGATTATGTGACTGGCTGTGGTCTGGGGCAAGATTCTTACTGTGCTCATAGGGAAATGTGGGGACAAAGACTCAGGTAGGAGATGAGCCTCATGTTTCTTCCCAACCTATTTAGTTACAGAAAGTCTTTTAAACATAAACTACTGGTTGTGAGGAACTTTGATTATTAATCTGGATGTAATTCATCTTGAAAATAGAATTATCACCATAAAGCAGTACTAAACTCAAACTTTTAAATTGTCATAAATAATTTAATGTTTAGGAAAGCTAATTTATAGCACATGTATGTTATCAGAAAAATCTGTAAGTACCCCTGGATCATTGTGTAGCTGAAGAAATAGCATACCTCTGGCACCATGCTCCAAGACCCCCTTGGACTCCATCCAGATTCCTTTCAACCCGTGAGCCAGACAATTATACACTTGAGATTGTGTCATTAGACCACACAAACGCACAGCTCCATATAAAGCAATCCTTATTTTTTCGTGAGTTATACTGTTTATTACTGGGGTATGTACAAAATGGTCTCCGGCGTCTTCCCCTCAGAAGTACTAGCTTCTTCAGATTGAGCTATGTGAATGTGAAACCCGGTTTCAGTGAACTACAGACAAGGAGCCAAGTTCAGCCTGGTGTCTGCATTGTGTCATTTTACTCATTGCATCATCTGCATCTATAATTCTATTGTTATTTTAAAAGATACATTTTAAGTGGTTACACAAATGAAATAGTGGTACAGGATCTACATAGTAGTCTCTATTTTTTGTCTCTTGACATGACGAAGAACCCAAGGTGTTTAGTTCCTGCACATCTGTGAAAAATAAAGTATTGTTGTCAGGTGACCTACAGCATTGCAGTATTTTACTTTTTAAAAAATATTATCACTATTGTAAAATGTCCATTGCTGGCATGAAGGTTACTTGGTTTACAACTAAGGGCTTAATTTTTATTGCACAAGTTATACAAGGGACAATCCCTAGCCTAGTCCTGTGGTTTATAGATTTCTCCCCAGTAGATCTCAGAATGTAACTTATGTGTTACGTATTTAGTTTAACAGAGAACACAGTATCTTTCTCCAAATAGCTGTGTCAATGTGTGGTCCTAGCAGCAGCTGCATGGAAACAACAAGAGACATTTGTCTGTTTTCTTTGCTTCTCAAATGTAGCTGTATTCACCTCTTTACATAGATGTGACATAGAGAAATCAAGATAAACAAAATCAATGACAGTATCCTAACCTGATACATTGTACAAATTCTTAAAAGTAAGTCTTTAGATAGGCTATTAAAGCCCCTGCTGTGTTCTGTTTTATTAGGATATATTGGAGTTTAGAGATGGAGACATGGATCAGTGACTAAGAACATTTTCTGATCTTCCGGAGTGCCCAGGTTTGATTCCCAACACTCACCTGGCAGCTCATAGCCATCTTTAACTCCAGCTCCTTTTTAAACTACATCCTTTTTTAATCTCTATGGGCACCAGGCACACACATGGTGCACATACATACATACATACATACATACATACATACATACATACAAAACACACACAAAATAAATAAATCTAAAATTTAAAGGTGTAGTTAAATTCTGTTAACTTATCTTAGACCAATCTTGTTCAGGATTGAAAAATCAAATGAGTTTTATGTTTATATTGCATGTAAATATATATTATGTATTTAGATGCACTCAAAGTATTCAACTATTAATGTCTCTGTTATTAAATGCATTCTATGGATGTCAGAGGCAACATTTTTCAGTTATTTGGCAACATTTTAAGTTAAACATGAAGTTTCAGTAGAAAGAGAAATAATGAGAACAATCTGGTTTGTATGAAATATGATTGTCTTGTGTGTCCCTACACGTTCAAGGAGACAAGAAGATAGCATATCCGGTCACAAATCTTCATGACCATTTTGCTCTCTGGGTAGATTCAGAGCAAGGCAAGCCCACCTGTCTCAGGGAGCAGTGTTTATGCACATAGGTCTGTTTGGAAACACTGCCATCAACCTCACCCTGGAAGTATAATTTCCTCCATAGCAGCATGCCTGTAGAATTATTTTCCTTGTAGATCAATGGAACCGAGAATAGAATTGGCTTCTCTTGGTTGGCATTCATACTTTAGGTACCCCCCAAGTGCCTTGTGTAATGGAAAACAGCAATGTCTGTGTCTTAAGCACATTGTTGACCACAATGCTGCCTTGTCCTCTGGAATTACTGCAGAAATAGACTTGATTTGGAGTCAACTAGCATGGGGAAAAGATGCATTTCTTTATCTTAAGATATCTGGAAAGATGCAAAATTATAGCTTTGTCAAACTCCTTAGTCTACAGTCTCATATCACCCAAAGTGGTCAGAGACAAACATATCTTTATTTTCAGTGTGGTCTGTATTCATTTCATAATATGACTGGGAACAGAATCTAACTACTTTTCCTTGCTTATAACCAGGGACAGAGCTCCCCAGTGACTTTTCATGCAAAGAATATAGATAAAATTCAATAAACTGACCATATGAGTGCTTCCTTACATTGTGTGCGATAATGATGGGATCAATAATAAGGCTGTTTTTTATTGATTCACTTAAGTGTGGTGGGCGGTAATGATCAGTATTTGAAGGATCAGTTTGCTGATAGCAGGACAATAGCAAACATGGTACCATAAGACATTAATTGTAACGTTATTATGACTTCAAATATTTGCATTGTTTTCCTTGTGGCTGCAGTGAGTTCATAAGTTCATGATGTAACTCAACAAGAACATAACCATGCATCTAGCATGCCCACCACTTCACAGTTGGTATTGATAACAGAAAATAATTAAGGTACAGACACTAAACATATAGGGTTTACAACGGTGTAAGAAAGAAAATAGCTGTTAACAATTAAAAGAAAAAACCACCAGCAACAACGAAGAAGGGGCTGGAGAGTTGGTTCAGCAGTACTGGTTGACCTTGCAGGACACCTGGGTTCAATCCTGACAGGCTCCTGGCATCTCACAATGGCCTGCAGCACTACTTTTCAGGAGATACAATGCCCTTTTCTGGCATCCACAGGCACACATGCAATGCACATACGTACATTCAGGCACACATCCATACACACAAAATAAAATAAATAAATTTTTTAAATCATTTTAAGAGAAATGAAACTTGTTGTGTGCCATGTTTGTGTGTACTGAAGGAAGATATGTGGGCAAAGGGTCAGGAGTGGGTCAAGAATGGGACTGGGTTGCAAGCATCCAAATCAAAGGAAGATGGAAAAACTGTAGAATGCAAACATCCTGGTTTGCCTATTCTCATCTGCAGTACCACTCAAGAAAAATAAAGCCCAAACAGTTGTTCTTGTAAAAGGGAGAATACCAGCCATTTGTGCTTTCTGGGCAGTAGACATAATATGTTTATAATACAGCCTGCTATGCCCATTTAATGTTGTTCACAAATATGTAGTTTCAGGGCTGACTGCTTGGGATCGGGTAACATGTTGGGTGCTCATTTCTGGAGAAGACAGAGTCTCGAACTCTTGGATATACTATCAACTGCCTGTAGCTCTTCAAGTGGTGGGGTCTTGTGAGATTTTCTCCATCTTGTTTGTGATGGAAAATATCTAGAGTTGATATACTTACTCACTTGGTGTAGTTGTTAGTCAAGCACTAGGCATAAGGCTGCTTTTAGGGCAAGAGACAGCATCTTTTGCAAAGTTAGTTTTGAATGTCTGTTGTTAGATTTGTGATCCTGAAGATAAACAGAGTAACAAAGGTATAACAACAACAAAAATGGTGCTCCATTGAAAAGACACTGAAAATTAACTTGTTTGTAATACCCTCTAATATATGAAAAATGTGTTTCAAAACACAGCTGCTTGTTATTATTAAGAGTGTCTTGCAGGTATCATCACAGCCTAGAGTCTTCCAACACCTAAACCAGAAAGACTGGAAATAGCCATTATTAATTTCCTCTTGACTCTTATCTGTGATGCTGAAAGCTGCTGGTACTCTTTGAACAAGAGTTTCTTGCCATCTGCCAGAGTTGATAAATGATCAGTTTCTGCTGATCAATTTGGGGAAAAACTCTTCTGCTAGGAAGGTAAAGAGGGGCCACCTTCATCATCATCTTTCTCCAGGAGAGCAGCCTTTCCTCCAGCCTACACACAGAGAATTGGAACTATAGAAACAGCTCCACTTAGATTTTCTTTCCATAGTGGATCCTCTGCTGGGAAATGTGGATTTCACAACTTAAGAGTTCAAGAGATTTTTCTGGGGTATCTCCCAAGGGCCAGGTTGGGCAGATGTGTAGTTCATAGTCTCTTGCTCTTTGCAGAACTCTCTACCTTCTGCTCCTTTGCTTGTGTTTATCAGGCTCCTTCCAAACCCCTCTGATGTATAACTCAGTTCCTTTGTTGTTTATGCCTAGACATACCTGGATGGTGGTTTGAGTTGGTCTCAATGGGACCAGAGTCGGGTTTTCTTAAACTGTCTGAGCTCGAGTCTGATTTATTGAATGCTCAAGGGAAGTGTACAAGCATGTGGAGAAGGAGGAGAAACACCCGCCTAAATAAAGACAATGTGTCTGAGTGCAGAGTCTACCTTTAGCAGGACCCCACAGGGAAGCTAGATATAGAGCACTCTTCAGCTGCCCTATCCTAAGAAACAATATGGTTTCATGTTATTCCCTGCACAGTCATAAGCTGTGGATCCTCTCTGCACAAAGAGTAAACTGTCAGGTATTTAATACCAGGTGGCTTCTGTTAGCCCTTAGGCAGGACTTCTGAGAAATGTATATTGTGAATTGTGAACACTGCCAAACCCAGGCCATTGGAGATGGGTACTCCAGAATGACCATCAGAGTCTATGCAGACCACAGAATCATCATCTGCCTCTGTGAATTTTCTTTTTTGCCTTTGTTTTCATCCTAAGCATTTTGACCATGTTTCCAAAGCATTTTCTCCCCTCAAACAGTTAACAGGCTGGATAAATGCTTTTTAATTCCTCCTTAAAATGGTTCAGCATGAGCTGAAAACCTCACAAGGCTCCAAACAAAGGCATAATTACTCAGGTTGAAATGTCATTGGAGATCCATTGTCTGCAGGGTGGGTCGTGGTACCCTGAAATGAATGGCATGTTGTGTTGGTTTCTAAGTGAGGCTTTAAATAGCAGAGCACTGCTTCCCACCAAGAAACAAACCACTGTTTTAGAGTCCCAGGTGCTTCCACTGAACTCCACCCCATGGGATCTAGGGGACATGTATGCACTTCTAAATAGTACCCAACAAAGCCATGGACAGAGTTCTGAATGAATGAACAACTGCCGTGGATGCTTAGACTCAAACTTTCAATTCATCGGTGAAAGGCTAATTTTAGAGGGCCTCACTCACCTGGTATCTAAATGAGAATCACCAGCCTCCCAATCTCCCTGAGATAAGTGGGATGGGTGCTGTATAGAATGCAATCCCGGTCACAGTAATTGGATGCTTCCACGTGGCACCGAGTCTCTCCTAACATGCTTATACACCTCTGTAGATTGCTTCAAAGATCCAGTATAATATTTAAATATATTATAGAAAAGGAGGTGAGAGCACAAGGAATTCCCATCAGGTGTGATGGGATGTGGTCTGATGGAAAGGATGAAGAGTCCATTTCTCACTCTAATGACCATGCCTATGAAGAGTTATAAAAGTAGACCATGTAACACATGTATGTGACTGAGTCATAAAAGTCTCAGAAGAGCCCGGTGTTGGTGGCACACGCCTTTAATCCCAGCACTCCGGAGGCAGAGGCAGAGCCAGGCAGATCTCTGTGAGTTCTCGGCCAGCCTGGTCTCCAGAGCGAGTGCCAGGATAGGCTCCAAAGCTACACAGAGAAATCCTGTCTCGAAAAACCAAAAAAATAAAAAAGTCTCAGAAAACTCAAAGGAGCTTAAAAGATGGAGAATAATGGTATTCTTAGTAGGGAAAATATGGGGTGCAAAGGTCTCAGAGCCAAAGAAACCATGATCCAAGTAACTGGTTGGTGGCAAGGACTAGGCAGATGGAAGCAAAAAAGGCAAGAAAAGATGGAATAAATAAGCTTGTATCTTGACTGTTAAACATAATAGCAAACCTCAGGCAAAGGGAAGCATTTAATTAACAAAGTGAAATTTATGCTTCCTGAACATTACACCAGTGGCACAGACACTGAGATCAGCAAGTGATAAATGGGACATCCTGAAACTGAGAAGCTTCTGTAAGGCAAAGGATACAGTTAGAAAGACAAAACGACAGCCTACAGACTGGGAAAAGATATTCACCAATGATGGGGAATGTACTTCTGTGTATGTTCATCTTATTGATTGTTGAATAAAGTACTGTTGGACAATGAGGCAGTAAGTTAGGCAGGAGGATTGTGGGAAATGTAATAAGTGGTAATCCAGGCAGGAAGTGACATGGTAGGGAGACTCATATTTAAGGAAGGACAAGCAGGAAGTGGTCCCTTTTCCCCTCCTCTCTTCCTCCAGACTTCCAATGTGATCCTCTGGCAAGGGAGGACACCAATGGAAGGTGTCTCATAAGATAAGTTTTATAAAATATATAGATTTATGATAAATAAGACTGAGTTAATGGATGAGAATCCTAGTCATTGACCAAGCAGCATTTGTACCTAATACAAGTCTCTGAATTATTTTGTCCATCCACTTGGCAGGCAGAACTCAGGTGGCTGGCAGAGACTGTCTACATGGAGGTAGGGCTCAGGCGGCTTTTGGTGGAAAGATTTATCGTAACATACCAACCCCACATCCGACAGAGGGCTGATCTCCAAAATATACAAAGAACTCAAGAAACTAGTCTCCAAAACACCAAACAATCCAATTAAAAATTGGGGTACAGAACTAAATAGAGAATTCTCAATAGAGGAATCTAAAATGGCTGAAAGACACATAAGAAAGTGTTCAATCAACATCCTTAGCCATCAGGAAAATTTACAAATCTAAGATACCATCTTACTCCTGTCAGAATGGCCAAAATCAAAAACACTAATGACAGTTTATGCTGAGAGGA
Organism: Cricetulus griseus; assembly: GCF_003668045.3. NCBI lineage: Eukaryota > Metazoa > Chordata > Mammalia > Rodentia > Cricetidae > Cricetulus > Cricetulus griseus. The sequence goes on along the minus strand of NC_048599.1, from coordinate 7,957,960 downwards.
TGTGGAGAAAGGGGAACACTTCTCCACTGCTGATGGGAGTGCCAACTTGTACAGACACTTTGGAAATCAGTATGGTGACTCCTCAAGAAAATGGGAATCAGTCTACCACAAGATCCAGCAATCCCACTCTTAGGCATATTCCCAAAAGAAGCCATTCATACAACAAGGACATCTGTTCAACAATGTTCATAGCAACAATATTTGTAATAGCCAGGAACTGGAAGCAGCCTAGATGCCCCTCAACCAAAGAATGGATAGAGAAAATGTGGTACATTTACACAATGGAGTACTACTCAGTGGAAAAAAAACAATGGAATCTTGAAATTTGCAGGAAAATGGATGGAACTAGAAGAAACCATTCTGAGCCAGGTAACCCAATCACAAAAAGACAAACATGATGTACTCACTCATATGCGGATTTTAGACATAGAGTAAAGGATTACCAGCCTACAATCCACACTGCCAGAGAAGCTAGGAAACAAGGAGGACCCTAAGAGAGACATACATGATTCCCTGGAGAAGGGGAAAGGGTCAAGATCTCCTGAGCAAATTGGGAGCATGGGAAGAGGAGGGAGGGAGCTAGAAGAATGAGAAGGGGAGAAGAGGAGGGATGCAGAGGACATGAGGGAGCAGAAAGGTTGAGTCAGGTGAAGAATAGAAGATGAAAAGAATGGAGATATCATAATAGAGGGAGACATTTTAGATTTACAAGGAAATCAGGCACTAGGGAAATGTCTGGAGATCTACAAAGATGACACCAGCTAACAATCTAAGCAACAGAGGACAGGCTACCTTAAATGCCCTCCCATGATAAGTTATATGCCACCTGATAGCCCTCATCCAGCAACTGGTGGAAGTAGAAGCAGACACCCACAACTAATCACTAACTGAACTGGAATCCAGATGCAGAGAAGGAAGAGTAAAGAGCAAAGGGGTCCAGACCAGGCTGGTGAAACCCACAGAAACAGCTGACCTGAATATCGGGGAACTCTTGCTCCCCAGACTGATAGCTGAGATTTCAGTCTGCGACTGATCCAGACCCCAGAACGTGGGTTTCAGTGAGGAAACCTTGGAAATCTACAGGACCTCCTATAGTAGTTCAGTATTTATCCCTAGCATAGGTGTGGACTTTGGGAACCCATTCCACATAGAGGAATACTCCCTGAACCAAGACACATGTGGGTGGGCCTAGGCCTTTTTCCCAAATGATAAGATAGACTCTGATGACACCCTCTGGAAGGCCTCACCATCCAGGGGGAGTAGAAAGGATATGTGATAGGTAGGGTTTTGGGGCTGGGGGGTGGTAGGGGATGACTGGAGGGAGAAGGGAACTGTGATTGTCATGTAAAACAATCTTATTTATAATTCAAATAAAAAATTTGCAAAAAAAAGGAAGTGAAACTTTGGGCAGGAAAGGGATGGAGACATTGAGTTCTGTTTAGTTTTGTTTTGTTGTTTATTTGCAGTAGACAAAGCTAAATGTTGATGGTGATGCTGATTGTAGTACAGTTGGCCCAAGTAAATGGTTTTTTAAATAGTTCACAAAGATTTTGTTAAAAATCCATCAGGAATCGGTGATGAATTAGAATTTTAGTGCAGAGGCTGGCTGGGAAGGTGAAGTACTAAAAGGGAGATGCTAAAGTTTACTTTAGGCTCCAGAGTCGTCCAACTAGAATAGTAAGTGTATCATTTAGTGAGGTGAGGGGCAATATAGAGAATGAGCCTGTTGGGAAGATCATGGATCTTGGCTCAGGACATTTCAAAGTTGAGGATGACCTTGAAAGGAAAATAAGAGATAATAATCAGAGAATGCCAGGTCTAACGGAGATCTCTGGGCTAGAGTTTGTGATGGACGTGCTGAGCATGTGCAACGTTTACCTGTGTGCACAGAAAGGGCAGGCCAGAGCGGCCAGAGGGCTCCCGGAAGCAATGAGTCCTACACAGCCCATCTTTGAGTAGTTTGCCACAGGTTGCTGTATAGAGCTTTCCTCTGTTGGGAACCTTCATTCCAGGAAGGAATGGGAAGGTTCATGAGACTCAAGTGATAAAAAAACTCCATGCCTCAGAAAGTGAAACTTAACAGAAATCATGAGGGTCCTCTCTCAGTTACACAAATAGAAAAGACTGTGGAAGAGGGGAAGAGACCCTGACAGGCTGAAGGGCAGAGAAGAGTGTGTCAGGCCCCCAGAGCCTCCTGCAGATCTCTCTCTCTCTCTCTCTCTCTCTCTCTCTCTCTCTCTCTCTCTCTCTCTCTCTTCTGTGAGAGAGCCCCAGGGCTGCAGCTTTTATGAGTCATCATCTGTGCAAGGGTGGGCTTTGGGGTGACATGGCTGCATTGGAGTCATACCTGTTTCTGTAAGCACCCCCCCACCTACATTCCTGTAAGTAATCTCCCCCAAACCCACTGATTCACCAAGTGGGACTTTGGTAGAACCTTTGCTTAGTCTGTGGTGGATGCCTTATCTCAAAGGAGTCAATGTGTGCACCCCTCTCTCTGCAGAGGTCCCACACAGCACAGAGGCACGCTAGCACCTAGTCAAACTGCCAAGGATGAGTTTTTCCCTTTTATTAAGCTCCTTGCTTGGCAGTGGAGCTCTCTCATGTGAGAGAATAAGGGGATGGTTTTGTTCCAAAAGCAAAGAAAACATTTTAACAAGAAATTATGTGTTCTTTTCATTTTTGTTCCCTTTGAAACTTCTACACTCTGTCTGAAACACAAAGTTTACTCTCAGTGCTCCACCTGGCAGGTCAACCACATACTCCACACTCTCTGTCAAATGATGGCAAATCCACGGCCAATCACTCTTCCAGGAACCCAAAGAGAACTCTGAAGAGTATAATTGAAAGCCCTAAATAAAGGATGGCTCCTAGGTTACCCATTAGAGGCAAAGAGTGTGCTCAGTAAATTCTATTTGATGGAGGGCAGGCAAGTGTCTGAACAGTCTTGACATCTGAAAAACACAGCAGCCAGAGGCTGTGAAGGAGAAGAAATCCAAAGACAAAACCCAGAAGAGCGTCTCAGGCTCTGCGTGGTGGCTGGGATTAATCTGTCACCAGCAAGCTTTTTCAGGTATAAGCTGCCGCTGTCCTTGAGCAACCTTCCTATGTTTCACTCCATCAACAGAAACAGGCAGTCTGCTTTCTCAATTATTCGCTTAGCTCACTGCAAATAGATATAGTAAAACTGTAATTCACAGAAAATAATACTTACCCAATGGAATCTATTGTACATTTGGGTTTTTTTCCCCAGATAAGCTCTAGAATAGGGTATGTTTCTACAATTTAATTTTTTATCACATTTGTTTTTTAGCTAAGGAGAGGGGAAGTCTATGTCATGTGGAGGTCAGAGGAAAACTGGTGGGAGTCTACACCCTCCTTTCACGATGTGGGTCCCTCGGATTGAACTCAGGTAGGAGGCTTAACAGCAAATGACTTTATTCACTGGCCTTAAATATTTTAACTTTATATAAATACACCTATAAAAGCAAAATTTATGTCTCCATAGAGAGCATAAAGATGGTAGCTACTCAAGGGGAATAGAGGCTCCTGCCTGGCCAGCCAGTTCAGCCATATGCCACTTGCATACACTCCTGGGGGGTATCCTGGTCCCCAGGAAGCTAACTGGTGTAGAACTGGCAACAGACGCCCTTGCCTCCTGGCTTCTAATTGGAGTTGGCTATGGGATGAACTTAACACATCAGAAATTGACAAGGAGTAAAGTTCGGGGTAATTATTTTTTTGAGTTCCTAGGGTCCTATGGGCTCATGGATTCCTTTATAAAAGAATAGAGTTATCAGGAAGAGTTTCCCAGGACATGTTCTGTCTCAAGGGTTGGGACTTTGTCATTCCTGTTGCTCTACAGAGCTCACAGTGATAGTAGGATGACTATCTTATTTTGATTACGAGGATCTTTGTGCTGCAACTCCTCCTCCTCCTCATGATTTCTTTGGGGATTTCTTACACCCTGCCCACATGTTTATATGTTGCCTTTTTGTAAAACTGCTTTGGTTCCATTCACTATACACAGGGTCCCCTTTGTCACAGCCACTTCATCACCTGTGTTGGTTAACTGTCCCAATGTGTCAGGATGTTTGACATAAACAGCCTAAGCGGAAGAAAGATTTATTTAGGACATGGTGATAGAGTTTGGAGTGTTTAGTTAATCATAACAGAGAGAATATGGTGGATCCGTTTAAGCCACAGAAGAGATGGGGAATGATGGGATGTTGTGAGGGGAGAGGGGGAACACTGAATCTAAACCTAACCTTCATAGACTCACCCAGACTGACTCACTTCCTCCCGCCAGCCCCCATTTCCTACAGTTTCCACCACTTCCCCCAATAGCATCATAGCCTAGGACAAAGCATCCAACGTATGAATCCAGAAGGACTGCTCACAAGCACAACCCATATTAGGAATGAGAACAAGAAACAGAGAAGTAAAGTACAATAAGACCCCAATGTGCCATACTTAATTCACTTTTAGGGCGTCCTCCTGATGGACCGGGCATCAGCCCACACAAGTCTCCCACAGTCTATCCTTTCATACACAAACTCAGCTAATTTAACTGGCCCAGCAAAGATCACTCAAACCTTTTTCATGGAGACTTGGGGTGTGGGTTGCAATGGCCAGATGGGCAGAGCACTAAGCAGGAAATGAGCCACGATGGATATGAGGCTATAGTAAAGAGAAAGAGACAAAGAAACACATAGAAGGTCTTCACAATGCGATCCATCTCTACCCAGATCCGAGTTCCCATGAGTGTCCATTAAAGCCCTCAGTGTTTGCTTGTTTTGTTTTATTTGTTTGTTTCTCGTTCCTACAACCAAGATAATCCTAAACCATCCATTAGACAATAAATATGGCTTTCTACTGAGCAAGAAAGCAGAAGCTAGGACTCCATCCAGAAGTTTCTAACATGACTGGAAATATCCTGTTCATTTAACAAAGCAGTAAGTAACACTTAGACATGTCCATTGAAGGGTGAGATGTGAAAGTTACTTAAACTTAAAAACTGCTTCCATTTAAATATCTGCTCAGAGCTAGATACCATCACTGGTCAGTTTTGCTCTGCAGCTCAGCTTAGCCCTTTCACCTTTTCCTTTCATTGACTATTTTTCTAGGTGCTGATCTTTTAAAAAAAACTCTACAACTCACCATTGACTAGTGGATGTTTATTTCCATCTATTTGTGTTTTTAACAGTTTTGGAATCTGGTCCAGGAGAACCACATCACTACAGAACTTCACAGCATGACCCATGTTACATTCTCATCTCCACTGTCTTAGTTTAGTATACTGGGAATACTATAGTGTTTATATTAAGCTTTGCTCAAGTATGGCATCATATTTTGTAAAATTTATCCCCTTTTATAGTTATTCTTAGTTTTTTACTTACCCCTCCACCCATCCATCTATTGAACCCAGATGCCCAACAAATATTCTGTTACCAGGACAGACTTAGTACCTATAAGACGTGTCTAACCTCCTCCATCAGTAAGTGAGAAGCTGCCATGTTACAGGTCAGATACTCAAACAAGAAGGTGGAGAGTGGTCATAGAAGACCATGACAGACACGATGTCATCTGAACTCTATTAGCACATGCATGTACACTTACTTACACACACACACACACACACACACACACACACACACACACACAAACACACACATACACAAGTAAACATATACATGAACACATATGCATACAAATACATGTATACACACATGCATTCTCTCTCTCTCTCTCTCTCTCTCTCTGTCTCTCTCACACACACACATACACACACACACACACACATACACACTAACCTTCAGAATTTCCAAGTAAGAGAGAAAGATTGGGTTCATTATTTGAGCTTTGAAGATAGAAAGAATCATGAATCCCAGAAACTGGGTGTGGCAGCCAGCAGTTGACAGTGGCTTGTGATGGACAACCAGCAAAGAGATAAGAATGTCAGTGCTGTGGGGCTTTGGGGTACTTATGACAACAGCCTGCTTCAGCATGTGCTGGATTCATGCCAGAGTCTCCAAAAAGCTCACCGTGTTGAGCCTTCAATTGCAGGTGCGTGACTACCCCCTTCCAGAGTCTCCCCAGGCCCGCTGGACTTCTGACCCACAGCCCTCAGACATAATAAGCAGGTCTTGTTGAAAACTTGAATGTTGCAGTAATTTGTTATAGTAGCAGAAAGTTAATATGTATTTTAAAATTATACTTTTCCTTTCCAGATAAGCGCCATGTAGGTATACAATCTGCATGCAGAGAAAATGGAACTAATAACAAAAGCACAAAGAACGGTTTGGACAGTGCTATTCAATGCAGAATTAGTGTAAGAACAAATGAATAGAAATGATTCAGATATCCAAAGCTAGAGAATGTTAGATAGCTTACAGCGCATTCAAAGTGTGGAGTATTTGAAAAATTGTAGGGAAAGCAGGCAATAGGTTACTAGGGCAACCAAGCAGTCAACAAGGGGAAATTGTCTTTAGTGAGCTGGCAATATGAATGATCAAGGACTATCGGAGTTAGAATATTATCATTTTATAACATCAAATGAGTGAAAAGATTTGGGAAAGAATCAACCACATATTTTGTCCCTCCAACTCGGATTTAGTCTTGGGAGCTTTGGGTGGGTGGTGGGGGTTCAGGAGAACTCACACACTCTTATTATAAAAGAAAATGCATTTCCAGTTAAGAAAACACATTCCCCTGGTTAACTTTCTGAATTTTTACCTTAAATGTCTGAATTGAAAGCCTGAAGAGATGATGCCTCACGGGTAAGAATGTATGCTGTTCTTCCGGAGGACCCAGGTTCCATTAGCAGCATACACATTGGGTGTCTCACAACCACCTGCAATTCCACTTCCAGGGAATCCATCAGTCTCTTCTGGCCTCTATGGACTCACACATGCACATGGGTTACATAAATTCAGGCAGGCACACACATGCACATAAATTTTAAAAATTCTTGAATAAAACATAATATAAAAATCATAATGCATGCAAGTAACTATAAGGAATTAGTGAGATGAGCAGACATCAAAATTAAAAACAGGAACTCAACAAATACACTAAAAGAGAGACGTGATTCTTCAGTCAAAGGCAAATAGATGGAACTCCAGTGCAACTGAAATGGGCAAAGAAAAACAAATCAAAGTTAGGTCTCCATGACTGAGGGTGAGATGGAATCACTGAGCCCTTAGTCACTGGGAAGACAGTGCATGGCAGTGTGTAGTCCCGGGGTCTTACAGTTTAGATGATCTGGGATACTTTACCAGAACTCCCAGACTATGACACCCCTCCCAGCACGAGATGAAAATGCAAACAGTCCTGTGTCACATATAACTCACATGTGAAAATTTAAGAGGACACTTTGGGCTACATATTTTCACTGGAAGATTTCACTTAACTTTTTAAATAGAATTATCAAAAATTACAGATATTTCTTGATTGAGAGAGAGGGTGGGAAGAGAAAGAAGAGAGGGAGAAAAACTGGGCACGGTGGAAAATAAGGAAGTGGTCTGCTCTGTGATGCAGGGTGTTTGTGTACCTGTGGGTCCACCTTGTTGACTGAGACAGATTTCTCACTTGCTTGGAATTTGCCCAATAGAATAACCTGGCTGGGCAAAGAACCTGTCTCTGTCACACCAGCTCAGAAATTACAAGTGTGAACCACCATGTCTTGTTTTCAATGAGTACTAGGGATCAAACTTCTCTCCTCATGATTGCACAACAATCACCCTACCTGATACCCCAGCTCCCAGTGCTGGTGCCCCTTTTTGCAAGGACACTAATATTTGAACTGTCTCTTACCTACAAGTTTTCATTTCTCCAGAGTGAGTTATAGTGAGAAATGACCAATATGGAGCCAAATAGAAATATAAGGGTATTAAATAGGGAAAAGCCTTACTTACAGAGCGACCTAGCCAGCCAGGACAGCAGCAGTCTGTCCAGCAAGCTGAAAGTGAAACTGAAAGTGACCAGCCACTGACTGCCTCTACTCTAAGTCACCTTGCCCATGCCCTTGCAGGCGTGGTCAGGCAGACCTGTAGCCAGCCCCTAAGCAGGCGTGGCTACAGGTTCCCCTACAATTCTCCTTTTAGTCTAAAAGAGGATTAAAACTTAACAGTGTAAAGTATCCAAAATTAACAATCATAAAGGTGAAATATAAGAAGATACAACAATCTGCTTATATCACATTCTAACTATCTATTTTAACTAAACCCTAAAGTCATCTGAAAGAGGTGTCCAAGCCCGAACATCTCCTTCCAATCCCAACCATAAACAATAGGAAGCTATCCCTAACTAGGTAAAGGGGGAGTAGCATCCTCCAAGTTACTTCCTGCTGAAATGGGACAATGATAGTCATGTGGGGTCCTGTAGGAAGAAAATGTTAGTGTAGTATCCAGTCCATGTTAGATGGAATTGTAGGGGAAACTGTAGCCAGCCCCTAAGCAGGCGTGGCTACAGGTGCCCCTACAGTGAGTCCTTAGACACTTATTTCCAAATACATACACCCTTAAGAGGTTGGGCTTTAACATGAACCTTTCAACACACACACACACATACACACACACACACACACACACACACACACACACACACACACACACACAAAAACACCCAAAGAAGCAAGAAGATTCAAAAGTAACAAAATTCAATTAGAGACTGGGCAAAAGACATGAACAGAGCAGATATTTCTTACGGAAAAAAAAAAAAAAGAAAAAAAAAGCCGTGGAAACATGTTCAACTGTTCAACATAATTAGCCCTTAAGGAAATACAAACTGAATCCACAATGAGATGTCATTACAAACTACAATTAGAATGTTTGAAATAAAAATAAAACTTACAAATGAGCAAAAGCTTGCCTGTGAGATGTACTAATTACTTTCTGGTTTTGAGTCTTGGGCTTAGTGGTACAGAGCCTGATAGTAAGATGACTTACTCCCTGGATCACTAGGTCGGCCTGGCTCATGCTGAGAGGTTCATTTATAGATGCCCATGTCCATGGTCAGATGAAACAGCTGATTACAGAGAGTAGTAGCTCTGGAGCTCTGTGATGTAGGATGTTTGTGCACACGTGGGCCAATGCCTTCCACCTTGTTGGCTGAGACAGATTTCTTGTGTCTTGTGTGTGTGTATCTTCTGATGCCTAAAGATTCCTGCACAGGGCTGGGACCTCACCCTTTGTCCCCCCCCCCAGATCTGACACTTGCCAAAGCTAGGTGTTGCTTGCCACCCAGGACACTAACTCCTTTCCATCAGGGTGATTGGGTTTGTTTCTTATCAAAAGACTCAAAAGGGCTGTTAGCATCCTATTCGTTCTTCATTTTTCTTCCTTCCTTTCTTCCACTGCCTTGCTCTGGATCCTTCTAGTCAGGATATTGACTAGGTGGAACACTGGACACTTGGTTTGTTTAAATGCAGAGGAACCTGACATATTCTGTCTGTGACTGAGAACTTATGTCCAGTCTAGCTTGCAGCTTTTGGTAAACAGTAAAATGGCTTGAGTTAAGTAGTTTCTAATAAAAGTCAACTCTGAATTTGAAGTAAAGGAAAATATGATCCTAATTTCAATATCAAGATTAATTGATTTTTCAATGAAAATAATAGCACCAAGCCCAGAATTTTGGGAAAATACTGACATATTTTGAGCACATTGGATGATGAATAATTTTAGTTATCAATGTTTGGTAGCAAGAAAAATATCAGAAGTCTTTCTTTAAATAATGACTTATAGCTAAAACTCAACATATTCCTGATACACCATTGATCTGACCTATAAATTAATATTGCCCTGTGTAGGGAGTAACCCTAGCCCCGCCCAATAGTCCTGGGGCAGGTACCAGGTGGACCTGGGGACTCGCCCATAAGGGCGGGGTGAAGGAAAGCCGGCATGACGTAAGGGGGGCTTCTTAAAAGGCTGCACGTGGGGACCGCGCGCTCTCTTTGTTCTGGCTGCGCTGGCTGGGTTCTTAACCTAGCTCTGGCCTGTGTTTCACCCGGCTGTGCTTGGAATAAAGAGACTTTAATCCAATAGCCCTGTGTTTTACTAATCTCTATGTAGACCTCAGTAATTTATAGGGGTCCAGGACTGTGAAGTCAACATATTCATGTTAAGTGCCCTAGATATCTGAGTTGCATGCCAATCTATTGCTTTTAGTTGAAGGGCTTGTATGTAAATAATTTCTAAATTTGCTTTATAAACAACTAGGATTTCAAAATATTCCTAAAACCAGAAATACTTTAAAGTTGTTTTCTTCTATCCAGTCATAATATAATAATGATAAGATTGGAAATATTTTGGTTTCTTAAAAAGTGTAGGTTTTGATAGGTAAAAATCAGTTAACATAAAGATTGAACCATGCCCATATTTCAAAGTATCTTTTGAAATATGATTTTAGTGGTGTGTGTGTGTGTGTGTGTGTGTGTGTGTGTGTGTGTGTGGTGTACATGCATGTGTATGCATGCACATGTGTAAACAAATGCTCTCAGAGGCCAGAAGAAAGTATCAGATACCCTGCAGCTGGAGTTACAGGTAGCTATGAGGTCCCTTGCATAAGTACTGGGAACTGAACTTGGGTCCTTTGGAAAATCCCCAAGTGCTATTAACCACTGAGTAGTCTCTAGATCCCTGAGTATAGCACTATTTTACAGGTCCATTTGTAAGATTATCTTGTCATTAAACTTTTAATTTATTATACTGGAGACAGATAAAGAAATTCCCAAAAATAAAAATTAAATCTCTGCTCTTAGTACAGTTGGTATAAAAAAATAGATGAAAGTAAATTTAATACAAATCTGTCTGCTCCCAAAATTCTTTATTAGGTGAGAAATGAGCCTCTATAATAACTCCAGGGTATTAATACATTTATAGATTTTAGGACATTATGTTATAGTTTAACTGTATTTCAAAAGACTGTTAGGGTAACAGCATATCTAATCATTATGAGAACTACTAGGGATATGACATAAATAAATAAATGAAAAATGTCTAAGCTGAAAGTCTAAGTCTTAAATGATAGGTGAAAATATTGAAATAAAAGCCAGGTAAATATGAGTTTACTTTGAGCTGTTGTGTGTATCTGTCATGTCATCTGAATGGAAGAAAATGGATAGAGCAATAACAAGCATTGAATTCAATATGTATGTGGTTTTTATTATACAGGCATGAGGCAGGCTTGTAGGATCAAGAAAACATAATGCATTAGCCTTTGAAAATGAAAGCTTGCATTCAAATGGCATGTACAATTTTTACCAGAGTGCAGTTTGCAGAAAATCATGGTAGCCAAAGCTGTTTCCTATGGATAAGGTGTGATGGAATAATTGTAGTAGAGTTCAAGTACCCAGAGACGCAGAATATAAGAAAAGACATGCAGTAAAGTTGAGGTTGAATAGACAAGTTTCAGAGTGATTCTGGTAGATGGTGAAGTCAAAGTATAGCTATCCCCACAGCACTTAGTTTTGAACATCCAGTTTACAGGAGGGTTGCTGGTATTGCCTGGGGTGAGGCATACCCTGTCTTTTATGCAGCAAAGCACAATAAAATTATAATTCAAAGACTTCTCAGAAGAAGAAAGGACAAAAATCAATCCATCAATTATCATCAAGAAAAGGAATAGGAGTGCAGGCACAAAAGGAGATGTGGTCAGAGCGGACTGTGGTGTCTTCTTGATCTGTTGGCGCTATGGTAGAATATGCCAGCAACAAGGTGTATTCTACCAACACATGATAGTTATATGAAGGCGGAGTATTGATGGGTTCACTAGACCCAAGATAAATGATAAATGGGTCTTTCATTGGGGAACAACTTACACAGGTAATCATAAAAAACCAAGAACTGCTGTGTTCCTGCTCCTTCCAGTGCGATCCGTCGGGGGGAGGGAGGGAGGGAGGGAGGCAGTGAGAGAGGAAGAGGGAGGGAGGAAGAGAGAGAGGAGACAGCTGGCCCCACTCTTCTCTACCTTCAAGTCATGTGAGCACCTGAAGCCACGCCCAAAGGGGTGTGGCCACCAACACAAATTCACTGGCCAGGGAATATGCTACTACAGTCATGTGTGACAGAAAATCGTGACATTTGTAGTGGGTAGAGGAAAGTGATGATTAAATAAGATGGAGAAGTTATACTTCTGGATGTTGGAAGGTGGCCATTGAAGGGAAAAACAGATCAGGAAATGGGAACTGGAAATTTGTGGAAAGTAGAGACACAGGTTTTACCAGGGACCCATGCAGAGATCAGGGAGAAGGGGTCTCCCAGTGAGGACCTGGAGGATGCCCAGAAGGTGAAAATCAAGAAAAGTGAACTTGGGGCTACAGCAGAGCATGTGTGGAATGCTCTAGAAAAAGAGTGCAGGAGGAAGGAGCAATGCCTGGTTCACTGTGGGCACAGGCATGTGGGAGAGAAAGCTGTTTACAATGCTATATCCTCTGTCACTGGCCTGGCTTTCTTTGGAGATACGGTGAGCCACAGCAGAGTGAGAATGCAGAGCTGACTTGATGACGTTTAAAGGATTCTTGACTCTGGCCCTGCTGTGAGAACACACTGAGGGCAAAGGGGATAGATCATGGTGGAAGCAAGGAAAGCGGTTCTGCTATTTTATTGCATGTTATTCCCATGTTGTGCATCTATTTCCCCATCTACAAATCAGGGAGAACAAGCATGTTACATATCCCTGGGAGTTCAGAGGATCAGGCAAATTACTGGATACCTGCATGGCATGGTGCCTGGCACATGGTACAGTGCCACGTGCTTTCAGCAGGTCAACACTGCTGTTGTTACCGAAACAGTACTGATTAGAGATAATGACTGTTTGGACTACTTGGGTCATTTTCAATCTGTCTTTGAAAGTAAATCCAGCAGGATATGCTGATCAATTGGATATGAGTGTGGCGGATGAAGCCATCAAGGCGGCCTTTGCAATGAGCAGCATGAGTCCTTGGTCAGCTTAAGGCAGATATTCTGGCAATCAGGGGGCAGGATGCTGCATCAGAAAGACTGCCCCGTGCTCCCTGTGAAATACAGCATTCTCCTACAAATGGAGACTGAGTGAGGAACCAGAAGCAGAAAACTGTCCACACAGACCTGTGATCCATGCTTATCAGACACAGGTGGACACAAGGTTTGCCTTAGCTTGAGCTTTATCTCAATGTTCATTATGTTCTGACAGCAAAGGATTTTACTGAGATGTTCCCTTTGAGTTTTTTGATGTTATAATCAGTGCTTTAATGAAATTTCTTGTACATCCATTCTTTTGTTCTTATTCAAAATTCTCTTTGGGATAAACTCCCATAAAAGAGCATTGCTAGAATTCTTTCTCCTTTTTGTCTATTTTTTCATTAATTTTTTTTCTCATTTTACATACCAACCCTAATTACCCCTCCATGCCTTTCTCCTGCCCCCACCTCCACCCATCCCACCCCCATCAACTCCCTAAAGTGGGGAAATTGCATGTGACTATTTTATTTTTTTAATCACATTTATCGCAAAATGTAATATAGGAAGAGAACCATTACTTCTAAACCAGGACTCAGGAAGAGGGTTGATGGCATCTGCAGCTGTTCCAAGCACCCAAGTTGTTTGGGGGAAAAAGCTAAGCTATTCATGCAATAACAGCTTTTTCAATAGCCTATGAGATTCAAATATAGGAACAAACTGATAATTTTGCCAGCTTGATACTTGAACTTGCTCTCCATCATGGGGACTGTTTCTTCATTTTCAAAACCATCAGAATGGGAGTTAATGGTATCTTGCATATATTCCCTCCTACAGATCATCAAAATGTTAGAATTAATTGTTGATATGCATTTGCTGGTAGTTGAGGAAAGCCCCTTGGCCCAGCCTGTCTGTCTGTCTGAGCTCTACCTGTAGCTATAGAATTTGATGGAGTGAAACATTAGGACATATGAACAGAGTGCATTCACGGTATCTAATGTCCATGGAGCTATGTGTGTTTTGAATCATTATGGCCATATTTAGATGGGGAAACTGAGGTCAAAGTTTTACAGTCCCTCCCTCCCACGGCATCCTGTTGTATGTCCCCCAGTCTCGAAAACCTCTCCAGACCTTCACATTGCATTCTTATGGCACTCTCCATCTCCAACTCTGTCTCTCTCTCCATTTCCATCACTGTCTCTCTCTGTGTCTCATTCTCCATCTCTGACTCTGTCTCCATTTTCAGTCTCTCCATCTCCATCTGTGTCTTTCTCCATCTCCATCTCCGTCTCTGTCTGTCTGTCTCTGTCTCCTTCACCTAACTTCCCATTTTTATTCCCAACAGGGATTTAAAAATTGCATGGGTAAGATGATAAAATTTAAACCAGTAAGGCATCAGAGAGCTTGGCTGTTGGTTTCATGCACTAAGAGCCAGAATGGGGTCTGAATATTCACTATGGATTGAGTATCCTGGGCATCCCCTTCAACACACTGCCTTTTCTAGTGGCCAGAAGTAAAGGATTATGCAAAGTTCTCCAGTTCCTTCTGAAAAAATACCTCATGTGTTTTATGGACTTTGGTACATTTTATCTCACACAGAATCCTAATAGCTAAAGGCAAGAATTGGAAACAAGAATTGGAAGCAGAGACAGTGCTGACAGACTGGAGAGTGTGTGAGAGGAGATTGACAACTCCTCTCCCCATGGATTAAATTCATGGTGTATGCTCTTATCTGGGAATGAGTCCTATTACTGGTGTTTGGAGGAAAGGTTTGGGGAAATTTTAAATATCCTCAGGAGTGAAGGCTGCATTTTTGGGGTCACTTGGTATTATTTACTGAACAGTTTAGCTTTGTGCCTTTCACAGAGAAACAAAGGCTCCGTCGTTCTGCCGGCTGCTCCCCCAATGAAACTCACTGTGCCAGACAGAAACACACATTTTGTTCATTCGGCATGGAAGAGCAATTCTCTCTTCTTGAATGTCAGAGTGACCACTGGGATTTGAATTGAATTAATATAAAAAACAAATTGTGATATTCTCGGCAGTTATTTCTTAGACACTTGTGTGGCAGTGATGATGCTGTCACAGAAGGTGAGTTCCTGCATGTGTCCTGGAATCCACATGAGAGACGGGCACTCCCACTATCATGGGAGCAAAGGCAGCCTGATTCTTTTTACAACAGAATCCTTTGTTGAGGTTGCATAAAGTTTCTTAAATACAAAAAAGTACCACGATGAAAGTATTACATTTAGAAATACAAATTCCTTTTCTTTGTGTGTGTGGGTGAGTGGGTGGGTCCACTCAGGTACATATGTACATGCGTGTGCATGTATGTGGAGGTCAGAGGTTAGCATCAGCTCTGCTCCTCAATCCCTCTCTACTTTATTTTTCTGCATCTTTGTGTCTCATTACATCAGCCGAGCAGGATTGACAGGAAGACCAGAGATTCTCCTGTCTCTGTTTCCCTGGTCCTGGGACTACAGATGTACCACTGCCTATGACTTTTCACATGGATCCTGGGATCAGAACTCAGGCTTCCACACATGCGCATCAGTCAGCTAACAGGAGTCATCTCTATAGGCACAGGCATATGCTTCTCAGTTGTATTGATTACTCAGGAAATTTTATTGATAATATCCCAAAGGTCTCCCATTTGCTGGAATTTCTTTACTGTGAGCCCTCTGGTAGGAAGAAGGACTTCACCCCCTATGTCAGAGCACACATAAGTGTGTGCTGCTTCTGTCCCTGACAGATGTCCTTGTGTGCCTTAGAAATTTGGCCTGAACACTTTAAGAACCCCTTTAAGCAATTATTTAAAAGGGACAGGATTTTGGAATAGGTTGAGAATCGAATTTGGGTTCAGTGGACCAGCAGTCACGTGTTGATCTGGCACGGGTATCTGTAGGCCCTCATCTCTTCTCTTCAAAAGACTGCTCTGTATACTTCCCTCTTTCTGTGAGTCAGTCAATACTCAAGCGATAAATGACTTTCATATGGATGATCACGGGTGATGTGTGGATCTCACTTCTTAGAAACTTGACCAGTAAAGCATTTGGAAGCATTTACTTTAACATTTCCTCAGGGGACTTCAGAGAGATAGCTCAGTCAGTGAAGCATGCACTTTGCAAACACGAGGATCTGGTCCTGGGCACCTGGTGGACAATCTCAGCACCAAGGATTCAGAGACGTCAAATCCCTGGGCTTCTTCTCCACCCTAATCAGAGTCACAAGCCAGTAAGAGATCCTATCCCAAAAAGCAAGGTGGATGTCTCCCGATGCGTGACGTGAGGTTGAGTTCTACATATGCTCACACACCTATATACATACATAGCTAAATAAAATTACTTTTTAAACTCTTGAAGTTGTTCACGCTGAAACCAGGGAAGAACGAAATGTGTCTTCAGAGATGAACTGTTTGTTTATTATAGTTTACACATCTCGTCACAAGGCATTAATGTTCATGTGTGCTCTCCACAAGTCTGACTTTAACTGGCTTCCTATAGTCAAGTCTCTTTTTTCTAATTATTTATTTCGAAGAAAGTATAATTAACAACCAAGAGAATATGCCAGTTACTCCTGGGCTCACTCATTGACAACATTAATAGGGTAGCTTTGGGGTTTTATTTTTTGGAAAGATACACTTAGGGATGAAAATTTCATAATCATGTCTGTCCTTGTCTGCTCTCTGTTGCTGTCATAAGAGCTATGACTAAAAGAAATTTGGGGAGGAAAGAGTTTATCTAGCTTCTATATCCAAATCACAATCGATCATCAGGAACGTGATCAGAAACTGGGGCAGTAGCCATGGAGGAGTGCTATGTACTGTTTTGCTCCCTGTGGCTAGCTCCCTTTACTCCTCACAGCACTCATGTCCACTGTAGAGGGGTGGTGCCACATAAGTAATTAATCAAGAAAATGCTCTCCCACCGCAGTGCAGATTCACCTTCAGGGCAAGCTGACTGCAGTGTTTGCTCAATTGCGATTCCCTCTTCCCGAGTAACAGCAGTTCTGTTCCAATCCAATTGGCAAAACCAACTGGCACAATATACAACCCTCCATCATGATTTGAAGGGGAGGGAGTGGAACATGGTGATTACTATAAACCATACCCAGTTTGTGGCTGGATCTGGGGAAGTTCTAGAACATGGCGATTACTAAGCCATACCCAGGTTGTAGGAGGATCTGTTTTGATAACATGCCTACAGTCTCAGAACATGAGGAAAGGAAGGGATGCTATGTAGACAGGTGTTTATTTAGGCTGATTTAGTGTATTCAATGATGATAAACTTACTTGAGATTTCACTGAAAGTTAAGCATTTCTCACATGCATTTTAGAGAGGTTATATTCCTATACAGTTAAAGAGGTAAAATGACAACCAGATCATTTACAATAACATCAAAGGTTGTAAAATGCATAAAAGAGTAAGAGAAACAGGTTAATCAGAAGTAGCGAGCAACACTGAGGTGTTAATAACCAAGGGAGTTCTTAGAAGGCAATTCCAGATGTGTCTTCCACCCAGGGCAAGAGCATACACTGGAGAAGTTGACCAGACCGTTCAGCCTGAGCCTGTCAATGTGAAAATGAATGCTTCCAAGCCGTCTTGTCCAGATACCATGTCCTTATGCTTATGGCACAGCTGGCTTATAGGAAAAGAAGTGAGGTGGAGTTGTGTCCTGTCTTCATTTCATTTCTCCCTATATGCAGAACTCCCATTCTGGCAAGTGCACCAGTCTCTCTGCGCTTTATGGCTCCCTATCCCCAAGTCAGATAAGCCTGAGGATGACGACATGAAAATGTGAGTGAGAGAGAACTCCTGTCCTAGGGTCTGCTGGCAGATAGACTTGGCCCCTGAGGGCCAAGCAACCTCGAATCTGCTGAGAATGCTGGGCTACTCCCACTCCCACTCAGGGCAGAGTGAGCTAGCTGCTTTAGCCCATTGCCTTGGAACCAACTTCCACCTGCACACTCTGGGAACTCCTGTCCTGAGGTCTGCAGGCAGGACGACTCTGCCCCTGAGGACCAAGAACCCCAGAGTCTGCTTACACCACTATAAATCTTTAAAATCTCTCTGCCAAAAGCTGCCTGAGCCCTACCGCCATGTGGGCACTTTCTGCCAGCTGCCTGAGTTCTGCCTGCCAAGTTAGGGTCCCAATTAATACACAGAGACTTATATTAGGTACAAATGCTGCTTTGCCAATGACTAGGATTTCTCATCTGTTAGTTCAGTCTTGTTTGTCATAAATCTATATATTTTATAAGACTTATCTTATCAGATGCCTTCCATTGGCGTCCCCCCTTGCCCATGGATCACATGGCGAATCTGGAGGAAGAGAGGGACCACTTCCTTCTTCCCTTGTTTATGTATGAGTCTCCCTGCTATGTCATTTCCTGCCTGGATCATCACTTCTTTACTACATTTCCCAGAATCCTCCTTGACTCCTAGTCCCGCCTAACTTGATGCCTCATTGGCCAAACAGAGCTTTATTTAACAATCAATAGATGCACATACACAGAAGTACATTCCCCATCATATCTCTGTGCTAGTCCAGCTCCCACCCATCTGGAGAGCAAGTGCCTCAGACCCTCAGACCTGCCAACACCCACCTTGAGACCCATCAGAGTATCTGACCCTCTTCATCACCAGAAGAGAACCTTGTACCCACACACACCAGGAAAGGAAGAGACACCACGTGCACCCACTGGGAAAAGAAATGGGAAGACGACAATATAAGAACACATCCAACAACAGAAAAACTCTTATTTTCCAGAGTTCCAGCCACCAGAGTCTAGGTACTCTACATCCGCAAGACCTTCAACACAGATGAAGCAGAAGATAGCAACCTTAAAAGCAACTTCATGCAGATGATAGAGACCCTAAGAGAGGAAATGAGAAAATCCTTCAGAGAAAATGGAAGAAAAGACAACCCAAAAGATCCAAGAAATCAAGGAAACCCAAGGAAATTCAATTAAACAGCTGAAGGAAACAGTTCAAGACCCCAAAACTGAAATAGAGATAATAAAGAAAACTCAAATTGAGGGAATGCTGCAAGTGGAAAATCTGAGTAAACAATCAGGAACCACAGATGCAAGCATAACAACAGAATACAAGAGATGGAAGACAGAATCTCAGACACTGAAGATAAACTAGAGGAAATAAACTCATCAAGCAAAGAAAATCTGAAGTCCAAGAAATCCTTAACACAAAATATCCAGGAAATATGGGACACCATGAAAAGACTAAATCTAAGGATAATAGGTATAGAAGAAGGTGAAGAAACTGAACTCAAAGGTGCAGAAAACATATTCAACAAAATCATAGAAGAAAACTTTCCCAACCTAAACAAAGACATGCCAATGAAAGTACAAGAAGCCTACAGAACACCAAATAGAGTGGACCACGAAAGAAAGTCCCCTCATCACATAATAATTAAAACACCAAACATACAGAGTAAAGAAAGAATATTAAGAGCAGCAAAGGAAAGGGGCCAAGTAATATAAGGCAAACCTATCAGAATTACACCAGACATGGAAACTCTGAAAACCAGAAGGACCTGGATAGATATTCTACCAACTCTAAGAGAACATGGATGCCAGCCCAGACTACTATACCCAGCAAAGCTTTCAATCACTATAAATGGAGAAAACAAGATATTCCATGACAAAACCAGATTTAAACAATATGTAACCACTAATCCAGCCCTACAAAAAGTACCGGAAGGAAAACTCCAACCTAAGGAAATTAATTACACTCACAAAAACATAGGCAATAGATAATCCCACTTTATCAAAACCCCAAAGAAAAAGCAGAATAAGCACTCAATGGTCCTTAATTTCCCTCAATATCAATGGTCTAAACTCGACTATAAAAAGGCAAAGGCTAACAGAGCTAATAGAATCCATCCTTCTGCTGCATACAAGAAACACAACTCAAATTCAAAGACAGACATTACCTCAGAGTAAAGGGTTGGGATAAGATATTCCAATCAAATGGACCCAAGAAATGAACTGGGGTAGTTATCCTAGTATCTAACAAATTAGACTTCAAACTACAATCAATCAAAAGAGATGAAGAATGTCATTTCATATTCATCAGAGGAAAAATCCATCAGGAAGAAGTCTCAATTCTAAACATCTATGCCACAAATACAAAGGCACCAATGTTCATAAAAGAAATATTATTAAAACTCAAATCACAAATAAGACCTCACACAGTTATAGTGGGAGTCTTCAACACCCCACTCTCACCACTAGACAGGACCACTAGACAGAAACTTAACAAAGAGACAAAGGAACTAACAGAAGTTATGACCCAATTGGGATTAACAGACATCTATAGAACATTGCATCCAAACACAAAAGAATATACATTCTTTTCAGCATCACATGTAACCTTCTCTAATATCAACTGCATATTCGGCAACATTGCAAAACTTAACAGGTACAAAAAAATTGGAAAGAAAGCATGCTTTAAAGTTAGAATTCAAAAACAACACAAATTGCAGAAAACCTACCAACTCATGGAAATTGAACAACCTGCAATTGCACCATTCCTGGGTCAAATTAAGAAATTAAAGACTTCCTAGATTTCAATGAAAATGAAGACACAACATACCCAAACTTATGAGACACTTTCAAAACAGTACTAAGAGGAAAGTTCATAGATCTAAGTGCTCACATGAAGAAACTAGAGAATAGTCACATCAGAGACTGGATATCACAACTGAAAGCCCTAGAACAAATGGAAGCAAATTCACCCCAGAGGAGTAGATGCCAGGAAATAATCAAACAAGGGCAGAAATCAATAAAGTCGAAACAAATAAAACAATTCAAAGAATCAATGTAACAAGGGTTCTTCAAGAAAATCAACAAGATGGACAAACCCTTATCTAAACTAACCAAAAGGTAAAGAGAGAACATGCAAATTAACAAAATCAGAAATGAAAATGGAGACATAGCAACAGACACTGAGGAAATCCAGAGAGTCTTCATGTCATACTTTGAAAGCCTGTATGCCACAAAATTTGAAAATTTAAAGGAAATGGACAATTTTCTGGACAGATGTCACTTAACAAAATTGAATCAAGAAGAGATACTAAACTTAAACAGACCTATACCCCCAAGGAAATAGACACAGTCATCAAAAGTCTCCCAACCAAATGAAGCCCAGGGCCAGATGGCTTCAGTGTACAATTCTACATAAATTCAAAGGATGGTTAACACCAATACTCCTCAAATTGTTCCACACAATAGAAGCAGAAGATTCACTGCCAAACTCTTTTTATGAGGCTACAGTTACCTTGGTACCCAAGCCACACAAAGACACAACTAAGAAAGAGAACTACAGACCAATATCCCTCATGAACGTTGATGCAAAAATACTCAATAAAATACTGGCAAACCGAATCCAAGAACGTATGAGAAAAATCATTCACCATGATCAAGTAGGCTTCATCACCAGGATGCAGGTTTGGTTCAACATTTGAAAATCTATCAATGTAATCCACCATATAAACCAACTGAAGAAGAAAAACCACATGATCATCTCACTGGATGCTGCAAAACCCTTTTACAAAATCTAACACCCCTTCATGATAAAGATCCTGGAGAAATCAGGGATAGCAGGAACATACCTGAACATAATAAAAACAATATACAGTAAACCAACAACCAACATCAAACTAAATGGAGAGAAACTCATAGCTATTCCTCTAAAATCAGGAATAAGACAAGGCTATCCACTCTCTCCATATCTCTTCAACATTGTCCTTGAAGTTCTATCTAGAGCAAGAAGACGACAAAAGGAGATCAAGGGGATACAAATTGGAAAAGAAGAAGCCAAGCTTTCACTGTTTGCAGATGATATGATAGTCTACACAAGTGACCCGAAAAAGTATACCAGGGAACTCCTATAGCTGATAAACACATTCAGCAAAGTGGCAGGATACAAGATTAACTCAAAAAAATCAGTAGCCCTACTATATATGGATGATAAATGTGCTGAGAAAAAATATCAGAGAAACATCACCCTTTACAATTGCTACAAACAACATAAAATAACTTGGGTTAATGCTAACAAAAAAAGAAAAGTCCTGTGTCATAAGAATTTTGAGACTTTAAAGATTTACCTGGCAGGGGAAACCATGATCAAGTTAAATAAAGAAATTAAAGAAGATACCAGAAAATGGAAGCATCCCTCATTCTTGGCCAGGTAGGATCAACATAGTAAAAACGTCAATCTTGCTGAAAGCAATCTACAGATTCACTGCAACCCAAATCAAAATCCCAGCACAATTCTTCATAGACCTTAAAAAAAAAAAACAATTCTCAACTTTGTATAAAAAACAAAAGACCCAGGATAGCCAAAACAACCCTGTACAATAAAAGAACTTCAAGAGGAATCACCATCCCTGATTTCAAGCTCTATTATAGAGCTTTAGTCCTGAAAAGAGCTTGGTATTGGCACAAAAATAGACAGATAGACCAATGGAATTGAGTTGAAAACCCTGATATTCATATGCACACCTAACACCGCCTGATTTTTGACAAAGAAGCTAAAGCTATACAATGGAATAAAGAAAGCACCTTCAATAAATGGTGCTGGCGTAACTGGATGAGGACATGCAGAAGACTGCAGTTAGATCCATGTCTATCGCCATGCACAAAACTTACGTCCAAATGGATCAAAGACCTTAACATAAATCCAGCCACACTGAACTTATTAGAAGAGAAAGCAGGAAATACCCTTGAATGAATTGGTACAGGAGACTGCTTCCTGAACATTACACCAGTAGCACAGACACTGAGATCAACAATTAATAAATGGGACCTCCTGAAACTGAGAAGCTTCTATAAGGCAAAGGACACAGTCAACAAGACAAAGCGACAACCCACGGATTGGGAAAAGATATTCACCAACCCCACATCAGACAGAGGGCTGATCTCCAAATTTTACAAAGAACTCAAGAAGCTAGTCTCCTAAGCACAAGATAATTCAATTAAAAAGTGGGGTACAGAAATATACAATTCTCAATAGAGGAATCTAAAATGGCTGAAAGACACATAAGAAAGTGTTCAACATCCTTAGCCAGCAGGGAAATGTAAATCAAAACAACTCTGAGATACCATCTTACACCTCTCAGAATGGCTAAAATCAAAAACACCAATGACAGTTTATGCTGGAGAGGATGTGGAGAAAGGGGAACACTTCTCCACTGCTGGTGGGAGTGCCAACTCATACGCCACTTTGGAAATCAGTATGGAGGTTCCTCAGGAAAGTGGGAATCAGTCTACCAAAAGATCCAGCAATTCCACTCTTAGGCATATACCCAAAAGAAGCACATTCATACAACAAGGACATCTGTTCAACTGTGTTCATAGCAGCATTATTTGTAATAGCCAGAACCTGGAAGCAACCTAGATGCCCCTCAACTGAAGAATGGATAGAGAAAATGTGGTACATTTACACAATGGAGTACTACTCAGTGGCAGCTTTGGGGGGGGGGGAAGGAATCATGAAATTCACAGGCAAATGGATTGAACTAGAAAAAACCATTCTGAGCGAGGTAACCCAGTCACAAAAAGACAAACATGGTATGTACTCACTCGTATGTGGATTTTAGACATAGAGTAAAGGATTACCAGCCTACAATCCACACTGCCAGAGAAGCTAGGAAACAAGGAGGACCCTAAGAAAGACATACATGGTTCCCTGGAGAAGGGGAAAGGGACACGATTTCCTGAGCAAATTAGGAGCATGGGCAGAGAGGAGAGGGAACTAGGAGAATGAGAAGGGGAGAAGAGCTTGGGTGAGGAGGACATGATGGGGCAGGGAGGTTGAGTTGGGGGAAGAACAGAAGAGAGCAAGATAAGAGATAATATAATAGAGGGAGACATTATAGTTTTAAATATAAACCAGGCACTAGGGAAATGTCTGGTGAGCTACAAAGATGACACCAGCTAACAATCTAAGCAACAGAGGAGAGGCTACCTTAAATGCACTCCCCTGATAATGAGATTGAGGACTAACTTATATGTCATCCTAGAGCCTTCATCAGCAGTTGGTGGAAGTAGAAGCAGACACCCACAGCTAAACCTTGAACTTAACTGGAATCCAGTTGCAAGGAAGGTGGGCTGATAAGCAAAGGCATCCATACCATGCTGGTGAAGCCCACAGAAATAGCTGACCTGAACAAGGGAGAGCTCATGGTCCCCAAACTGATGGCTGGGAAACCAGCATGGGACTGATCCAGACACACTGAATGTGAGTGTCAGTGAGGAGACCTCAGAAATTTTATGGGGCCTCTTGTAGTAGATCAGTACTTATCCCTAGCATAGGAATGGACTTTGGGAGCCCATTCCACATAGAAGGATACTCCCTGAGCATAGACACAAGGGGGTGGGCCTAGGCCCTATCCCAAAGGATATGACTGTCTCTGAAGACCCCTATGAAGGCCTCACTCTCCCTGCGAAGCAGAAAGGGTATGTGGTAGGTTGGGGGCAGGGGAGGAGGGGAGAGAGAGGGAACTGGGATTGACATGTAAAATAATCTTTCTAATTCAAATAAAAAAATTAAAAATGTGATTAAGCTCCTATGGCTGGGAGGTGTACATGTGACCTGACAATGCTTGAGATTTGTCATGATTTTTTTCCCCTGTGTTGAGGTAAACTTGACCTCACTATTATTGCTTCTTGCTGTTCATTTCCTGACTCTAGATTGGGATGAATTGCTTGGTTTGTGTAGCCATGCTCTGTTGTCCAATCAGAATTTCTACTTGTTGCTGGTATGCAATGCTTTGACTAGATTACTCAAATCAAAAGTCACATTTAACACTCTCGTAGAGTAGACTTTTGGGACATTTTCTTCAAGAAGTTTAACTTGGTTATCTTTCCCCCCAAAAGTACACATAATAAATGTGGTTGGAAGACATAGAAAAGCATGTCTCCTGTTCCCAGGATAACCCTCAAATTTACTTCTAAACACTGTCTAATATATTCCTAGAGGGGCCATGAATATTTCCCTGTGATTTTCTCTGCACTGTGATTTACTGAGGATTATTTCTTGGAACTTAGAATCATAATTCTGCAATTAAAACACACAATACAACACTTACCATCTTTATTGACCATTCCTCATGCCACTATGAAGTTTGCATTCTAAATTGTGCCTTTACATAGAGAGTCTTACTGGGAAAGAAACTGTATTTCTTCCTTTCTTTCTTTCACTTTTTCCCCTTGTATTAAGTCACACAAAAGAGTTGGAATCTGCTCAGGGGAAATGAACAGGTTACTTTCCTGATGCGAGGCATAAGCTTAATGGATTCTTCAAGAAAGACCAGTTTTCAGCAGAAACTCTTTTATCCTACAACGGTGACAGGGATTGAGGAGCTGGGGACTTTCAACAATGAAGAAGAAATCTGGGACTTTTGAAAGCATGGGATGATGTGTGCTTCTAAAAATATTTCATTTGCATGTAAAACATGCCTAAACATCTACAAAGAAAATACCTTTTTGTAGATCTTAGCTAATTATTCTGACATATTGATGGCTTTAGAAGTCACTGGCCTATCATTATTTGAAATAAAATCATGAGGACTTGGGTGCAAAAACCTGATTGAATGCATTCATTGTAGCGAGAGACGTCCGTTACTGTTTTTCCCCTTTAGGTTTTAAGTTTTACAACAGAAGCATATTAGATTATTTTGAAAGCCTGTTTTGTTCAAAATTAGTATTGCTAATGCTGAATTGACAGTGGTCACCCCTGATTGTTGCTAATGCTTACGACACAACTCACTCTGGTAGTCAACACATTCCTTCATTTGTTCACAGGCTAACGCAATTTGAAGGAGTCGACATACTAGTCAATCAAAAGATAGTAAATCAATCCTTGTGTGAATTTTCAGTTTGATGAGAAGCTGTGAGGCGACACACAAGCATCTGGAGGTGTTATCCAAGCTGCCAGTGGAGAAAAACAACGAATAGTCCCACCTAGTTTTGTAAAGCTTTTAAATCACAATGACCAGTATGGAAAGCCATAGCCAAGGGGGCAACAGTGGCACTAATCCCTTAGGGGTGACCAACAGCTGTCTTATTGGACTAGGGGCCCAGTAAGTAGGAGGGAATTCATGCCGAGGGAATTCATGAGGAGCACTGTAACCTAGGCCACTACCTTTACCTGGTGAGGAAGGACAAGGACCATAGAGGATAGTCTATCATTGTTACTTTCTTAAACCAGCATCATTTCTAAGAGTATTCCAAATACTTATCCTTGTACCCAAAATAAGTGTATATTTCACTCCCCATCAAAGAAGTTTTTTTATTAGCATATGGAGACCATTACAAAAATACACACTCTTAGAATTCAGAGAACGACTGACATTGGGTTGTCTATCCCCAACCGATGCATCTATAATACAACCTTCACACTTAAGGCTTAGGGAACGTCACAGAAGATGGGTGGAAAGATAGTAAGAGCCAGAAAACAATGATGTCCATTGAAAGATAATGTCTGCTATATATGCCCATGAAACCTCAATAATACGGATATCTAAATGAGAGCAGCACAATGACAACAGCAGCTGACAAATGATCATGGATGGGCTCTCACAAGGTCCCACCCCTGGATGAAGAGCTACAGACAGTTCAATGCTATTAAGAGAGGAAAAACTATTCTTCTGCAGAGATAAGCCACCTGACAGCTATTAGATTCTAAGCACTCCTCCCTAAATACCTGTACATACGAGCAACATTAAATAATATTTGTGTGCATCTGTATGTGTGTGTGCTTATGTTACATAAACAATAAAGAAAAGGTCATGAACTTGATAGGGAGGTGGGAAGGGGGAGTTAGGATGGGGAAACGGGGATAGAAACAATGCAAATGCAGTCTGTGTGTATAAAATTAAGTAGTTACAAATAAAGGGAGTCTTCATAGTCCTTCCCAAATCAGTCCTCTTGAGAGCTCTGGAGCTCGCTGAATAGCACAGCTACCCGGTCTCTCCTAATTGCTTTTTGACTGGCATGATTGAATGCACCGGGCAAAGTCAGCTTAAGGAGAGGAGGTTGGTCTCGGCTCACAGTTTGAAAGTGTACAGTGCGTTGATGTAGAGAAGGCATGGTGGCAGCTGGCTCTGTGGCAGAGGGCACATGCTGCAGCTGGTGACACCTCATGGAATAAGAGGCTAAGGCGCAAGGTGATGCTCTAAGAAACCAAAACCCCTTGCAGAGACCCATTCCTCTTGTGAGGTTTCAGCAAAAGTATCCACCGCCTCCCAAGATAGCACCAGGGCCTTGAGGCCAAGTGTTTGAAGACATCAGCCTACAGAGAACATTTTACATTCTAGTGAAGTATTTCACTCCAGCTCCATAGGCTCATGCCCAGCACATAAAGCAAAGTACATTGTGACCAATTTCAAAAATTCCCATGGTCTTATTGTCCCAACTCCATTCAGAAGTGCAAAGTTAAAGGCCCTCTACTCAGGCTCCAGGTAGTCTCTTGTGGGGATCCTGATAGATTTAAAATCAAATTTTACACTTTTAAAATGTACAATGGCACAGATTAACCATTCATATAACAAAGAGAAAGTTGGGAGAATAGCAATGAAAAGTTTGGCCAAAAAACCAAAACTGCCTAGGTAAACACCAGGTCCTATTGTGGTAGCTCCAATGGATCAGAGTAGCCCCTCCTCCAACTCTGAGCTACAGAATGCTTCAGATGATGGCTACTTATATATCAAATTGGCACAAGCTGGAATCATTTGGTAATAGGGAATCCCGATTGAGAGAATACCCCACCAGATTGGCCTGTGGTTAAGGCTATGTTGCATTTTCTTGTGATTTGTTGGAGGGGGCTTTCCTCTGTCCCTCTGGTCCTACTGGACCAGTTTCATTCTACCCACTGGGTCCCCACAACTGCTTATAATATCGACACTCTGAGGCTTACTATCAGTTACAATTGTTTGCCAGTGGCTTAGCCTTCTTACTGGAAGCTGTGTCTTAAAATATTATCCTATCTCTATTAATCTGAGAATCACCACATGGTTGTAGCTTACTGGTGATGCCCTGGCATCTTGCTTCTCAGGGGGCTATAAGACATCTCATCGACTCTATCTTCCTTCTTTCTCTATTTTTGTTTGGAATTCCCTCTAGGTATATTCTGCCTGGCCCTTGACTGAAACAGCTTTATTCATCAACCAATAAAAAAAACATATATTCATAGCATACAGAAGGACATCCTATATTAACAATTAATGTGCGAAGAACTAGCTAGCTATAGGGAGTGCTATCCCTGAGATGGTGGTCCTGGGTTCTGTAAGACAGCAAAGCTGAGCAAATCTTGAGAAGTAAGCCAGAACGCAACACTCCTCTGAGGCTTCTGCATCAGTTCCAGTGACTGCTCTGTTTTTATTTCCTACCTTGAATTCCATCATTGATGGACTGTCATCTGTAACTGTAAACTGAAATGAACCCTTTCCCTCCCCCACAAAATAAAATATAAGGGTAGCGATATTAGAATATAAATAAAAACAATGTAAATGTTTTCAATACTGCATTGTGAAAAGCATAAGTTCACTTGCTTCTGTCAAAGTGTGGGTTTTTGAGTCAATATATAAAGGAAGAAAAGATGAGACTTTTCCCTTTGCTTGTAAGTCACTTGGTCTTGAGACAAATGAGGGAGCCCCTTGGTGCTCTATTTCCTCCCACACCAAATGGGAAGTCCAAATATTTCAGAGATTAAATAAAATAATATTCTATGTATTCTATAAAAGCTTGGCACTGTGCACATTTTATAAAAGAACTAATAGCAGATGCTGTAAGTTATTAATTTTCTCACCGTTCCATCTATTTATTGACTCAAAAAGATCTTGAATACTGTGTCAGATATTGGAAACACAAGCACATATACCTCCATGGATCAACCAAAATGAAGGGAAACAAAAATAGTGTCAATAAGACAATGTCCAAGTCATTCAATTGAGTGAACATTTACAAAGAATTTTTACTGTCTGGCCCATATGCCATATGGTTATGTAATTAAGGAGCCAAAAAAGGAGAATAAATCCAGAAACTAGGAATTCCTGATTGGTTATCACCTGGTCTACCATTTTGCCCATTATCTTGAAGAATCAAAGACACAAAAATGGCCATGGTGATGATTTAAAACTCCTTCTTTAGTGGTCTGTTTAGCTCATCAGTCTCAGGGATAAACTACTGTATATAAAGCACACGTGTGTCACCAGCCACAGTGATTCTTCAAATCTCACAACCATGTAGAAAATCATCTAGTTTAGACAGACTTACTAATACCGGACTGGAGTGAAGTGCAATGAACATCACTTTTTATATTTTATTAAAGTGTCTGTGAAGACTCAGCAATATATATGGTCACCAAAACCAGGGCCTGCAAAATGACAACTCCAGCTGGCCTGCCAGTGCAGATGGGGGAAATGGGGAGATGTCACAGGCCCCACCCTTAGATGAAGAGCTACAGGCACCCCAAGGTTGTTGAGAGATGAAGATTCAGGTTTCTCCAACATCTATCTGATAACTTAGCCCCACGTGATCATGGCAAAACATACATGCATGCATGAATAAGTCAGTAGATGTTATATATGTAACAATGATAATTTAAGAGTGTAACAAATGTTTTTCTCTCCCACCAACCAGCTTCCAAATAATGACACACAGACTTATTAATTATTAAAGGTCAGCCTTAACTTACGTTTGTCCCACCAGCTCTTATATCTTAAATTACCCTGCCTACGTTAGTCTATGTTTTACCATGTGGCCTTTTACCTTTCTTTTATTGTGTGTGTAACTCCTCATGTCTCCATGATGTCTCCTGCCTCTTCCTCTCTCTCCCTGAAAATCCCACCTATATCTTCTGCCTACCTGTTGGCCATTCAGCTCTTTATTAAAGCAATCAGAAGGTGCCTTCTTAAAGACACAGCTTTACAGTGTAAACAAATATTACACAACGGAAGAGGTCACACATTTGAGAGGAAGTGGAGAGACATAAGAGAAGTTAGAAGAAAGGGGATGTAAGTGTAATGGCTGTGCATGAAATTCTCAAAAATATAAATAAAATAAAATTTCAGAGTACTCAAGCCCAGCTGTTAATATGCAAACACATCTGTTGAGAGGCCATGAGCACAACTTTCTTTCACTCCTAGAAGATACCATTCTGAGGTCCTCCTTGACTGCAACTCTTAACCACCTTTCCACCCTTCCTTCTGTGAAGTTCCCTGAGCCTTCCAGGATGGCCTGTGCTAGTCAGCTTGCTGGCATGCATAGGGGGTGGCTTGTACAACCTCACTTCTACTTGAGACTCTACCGGCAGTCAGTGGCCCCCAGAACAAAGAAAGCTGGTTTTCCCGAGAAATAGGGCCCCTGGTGGGTTGCCCACTTTATGTTAGCTAATCCTAATGCCATGTGTAGGTGTGCAGCACTAATTGGATTCTGCAGGCAGCAGAGAGCATGAAGTAAAGAGGAGTAGCTGGGATGAGAGATCCAGGAAGAGTTGGAGTGAGGGAGAGGGTCTGATCTAACAGAAATAAAATGTATTCATGTATGAAGGGGGAAAATGTATGTTTGAGGCTAAAACCCTGTTTGATATTCTGTAAGAGGTAGGTAAATAACTATGCTATCAGATTTTCAGCTGAGTCACTGCCTCATTCTTTCAGTTGTCCATCTTCCTGGTATAGCTCCTCAATCCTGTGGAGACTGCCATCTTACATAGCTCTCCCAACCAGCCTCAGTGAGCATCACAGCAAGACTTTGGACTGAGACGCCAGGTAGCTGAGGTGACTTTCTCATCCTGAACATACTGAGTTCTCACCATGGTCAGCTCAGCCTGCATCTTGGACCCACAGGCTCAGCTTTTCTTACCCTCTGTTTGATGATCAACCCTTCTCCTCCTTTGGATTCTGCTTATCTTTTCTGTCGATATTTCCTGAATCCTTATTCATGGGACAATCTTCCCCAGCATGACCTTCCTTCACTTTTTTAAATGTGGGAACTTGCAATACTTCTTAAATTTTACTACATTTTTGCTCCTAATCTTTCTCCTTCCCCGTGTTGTCATCTTCATGCAGAGTGGTACCCACCTGTGTGATGTCACTGACAGAATCCCAGCCTCCACACAACTAGCTTAATGCAGTGTCTATGAGGCAGCCAGTGCTTAGATGGGATTCCCAAGTGCTTGAGACAGATGACTTTCCTGAAACAGGTATTGGTTGGTTCTGTAAGAAACCACTGACATGAAGCTGGGACTTCCCATTTGGTTAATGTGTTCCTTAACATGGAGGGGCCCATTAAATGCCAGTCTGAATATTTCAAAGACTATTACATAGTAATAAAAGAAACTTACAGATAATGTATGTGGCCATCATTTGGTCATTTGCTTCTGTTACTAGTGAGATGGTCAGCTAAATTCTTACTTAATGGTGAAGATCAGGATGACTCCTTCCAGTCAAAAGGTTGGAGACTCTAGTCAGAGAATAGGCAAGGACTGGGAAAAGCCAGAGACTAGAAAGAAATAAAGCTATACCTATTCATACACAATTTGTGTAAAATTGTGTAAAAAAAAAATCCTAAGGGACTGCTAGAGATGACGAAAAGGAACAAATGATTTCTGAGAGGCTGCAGGATGTCGTCTGGTGTCTAAAGCCCATTGTGTCTGTATATTTGTAACAACCAAATTCATCAGTGAAATTCAGATCCCACTCTCATTTACTCCACTGTAGCTTCTTGCAAAGTGACACAAAAGACTGTCTCAGGAAGATGCTAGGCTCTTCTCAAAAGTGAACTGGTAGAAAATCAGGCAGGAGAGAAACAGTTGGAGTAGGGACCTGACATATTCCAATATGTTCATCTTATTTTTAATACTACTACCAATTTCCTGTCCCTTTACAGAAATCCACAAATGTCCTGGAGGAATAGTGTGACCCTTTGCACCTGCTGCTGTAATAGGCAGTGTGAGTCTGAATATCTATAAGATCCTGAGTGGGATAATGACCTGGTGTTTATCGAAGGCAGGGACACAGAATATCTCCTCAAATGCACTCAGTTTCCCATGAAGTCACCACCCCCGCCCCATGGTCAGATGCTTTGAGTCCTATAGCAGCTGCTGGACTGACATAATTTTAACAATTCTTATACTAAATATGAGACACAGATGTAGCCCTAAATCTCTTACACTGAGCACAGCGTTGCTTCTGTATGGAGAGACGATGTTGATGAACACTGTGAGCTTTAATTAGCAGACACTGGATAACAGGCTACAAAAGGAAGCAATAAGAAGGATCCATCATTCCCAACGCTCTACTAACATTGCAAGTCCCATGCTTAGCACCACTGACAGCGTTGTCTAAAATCACCTTGGCAGATGGAAATAAATGAAGCTCCGCCACAGCAGAAAAAGCTGAAAATATTTGGCAGAAGTCATATCCTCCAACTGCAGAGAGTAAGAAAGGAAAAGCACATCAAAATAAAAAAAAAAACAATGAAAAGCCTGATATTGTCACTGTATTTTTTCAACCCTAAGACCAGCCACTCTTTAAATAAAAAGAACTGGTTTGTGAGATGCAAGTGCTTTCAGAATTCAGAAATCTAAGACAGTGTGAGTGACCTTAAATACACACATAATATCATTTTGTCAGTCTGCTATTTCAACTGCTATACAAATTAGAGTTTTCTTGAAGTATTCTTGAGGCACTCATAATAAAATATTAAACATATTTATATAAATCACATCATTACCCTTAAGTTAGACTCGCTTTGTGAATACTTATTAATTAGTTGTCCATTCTTTCACGTATCCCATGTGTTTTGGTTCCTTAATTATCCTTCGTAATTTGCCTATATCTCTTCCTTCCATATTTACTAATTAAATATATGTACCGATGTATTTATAAAATATATAAGGTACAGTTATGTCTCATACTATGATGTGCATTGGAAAATAGTGTAAAATATATGCAGATTCTATGTGCCTATGAACTCTTCATGTAGCTACAGAAATGCTAATTAAATGGTTAAATGCCTGTGTATACACATGACTAATTTTAACAAAAGTTATAGATTGTTGTGGAAACTTCATTTGTTCCACCTAATCTAGATGGGGAGGTTGCTTGGGGGAGAAACATTTGTGTCAAGACCTGAGGAATAAAGAGGTTTGAGGAAGTAAGGTAGGAAAGGAAATAGAATGTTCCAAAAGGAGGGAATGGCTTGAACAAGGTTATTGATAAAACTGCAAAACGGTTTCCCTCTGGCCTGGCATGGGCAGTGAGGCTGGAACTCAGACCTGAAATGTAAAAGGAGCAACAGTGAGGTTGAGAGAGGTCTAGAGAGAGCAAGAATTCAACAAAGAAGGGAAGAGGTTTCAAACTGACCCTTTGAAAGGACTCTAACTACACAGTTAAGAAAGCAGGCTGATATGAAGATATAAAGAAAAAGAGATGACTATAGGAAACTGGGTCACACTGTCAACCTCCACTCCATGCCCCTTTGGGACATCGGCTTAGCTGTAGACACAGTTTCTATTCTACCTGGTTCCACAGCCATTTAGCCCCAAATAAACATACAGAGACATATTAATTATTAAACTGTTTGGCCAATGACTTAGGCTCTTTATTGGCTAGCTCTCTCTTAATTATTAATCCATTTCTTTTCTGTTGTTGTTTTTTGAGACAGGGTTTCTCTGTGTAGCTTTGGAGCCTATCCTGGCACTCACTCTGGAGACCAGGCTGGCCTCGAACTCACAGAGATTACCTGCCTCTGCCTCCTGAGTGCTGGGATTAAAGGCGTGCACCACCAATGCCCGGCTATTAATCCATTTCTAGTAATCTAATTATTTCCACGAGGTCCTATCTTACCAGGGAACCTTGCTCCCTCAGCAGCTACATGACATCTCTCTGGTGGCTTCTCTCTCATCGTCTCCCCAAAATTCTCATCATCTCATAGCTCCACCTATGCTTCCTGCCTGGCTACTGGCCAATCGGCGTTTTATTCATCAACCAATAAGATAAACATATATACAGAAGGACATCCCCCATCACTTAGCTACTTAGAATGTGAGTTTTCTTGAAGCAGAGGAATGCAGAAGATGTTTCTCTGGTAAGGTGTCTGTGAAGACTGAACATCTGGTTCTGGGGTGTATACTGAGGAATGTAATGCATAGAGCATTGGCTCACTGGTACAGCATTCCCCGGGCACCTGCTGTCCTGTGAGTAGGGAGATGATAGCACCAACATCTCATCACTCCTCCTAGTTGGTGTTTGGGAGTATGAGAATTTTGCCATATAGATATAGACACAGTCTCAGGTATCCTAGGCTGCCTTGAATTCACTGTGTAGCCAACAATGACCCTGAACTTCTGATCCCCCTGACTCTGCCTCTGGTGAGCAACACCACATCTGATGCACAGGGTGCTGGAGAAGCCAAGCAAGCACTATCATCTGTGCTCTACCCCTAGCCCTGGAATGTGAGTCCTGAATACCTAAAGTGCTTTCCTCTCCTGGACTTGGCACACAGTCCTGAGATTGCCGGTCAGTCTCAGGTTCAATGTCTTTTCTGCTGCTTTGTCTGCCAGAATTTATTAAATTAACACTGCTGTGTGCGGTTGGGTGTTACAAGTAGGTTTGAAAGAAAGTGGACTGGTTTATTGATTTTCTTTCCTCTTTACTTCTACAGCTATCCACAATATCACTCTTTGTCCTTTTATCAGTGTATGTTATTTAGGCCACCACTCTTTCATTTTCTGTATACATGGTAGATTTTTGTTGCCCTTATTTATATTCTGGGCTAGAGAGATGGATCAGTAGATAAACTCACTTGCTGGGAAACCTGGAGAACCAAGTTCCTTTACAAGAACAGAAAGTGGAAAGAGAGAAGCAAATCCTGCAAGCTGTCCTCTGACCTGACAGGGTTGTGGTACATGTGGGGTCACATGTTCACCCACACAAATACACACAAGACACCACATGAGAGAGAGAATATAATTGTAAAAATTATACTGACATTCTGTAGGTATATTCATTAATGAGTTAATTAACTTTGAAAACAAATGAATGCACCTTGCATCTTCTGACACTGGAACCATTTATTCACTTCAAAAAAATTATGTGGAATAAAACACAATGCTCCAAAATTCTTGTGAACAGGAGGTTCTTCTAATAATCCAAAAGCTAAAAGATTGTGTCTTGCCTTCCTTATTGTCTGACAATTTGACCCCTTTCAGTAGAAGTTTTATGCCACTTATATTTAATATAATTCTGACATAGTTCTATCAAATCTATTATGAACAGTAATATTTTAGAGTGTATATTTTCAATTATTTATCATAAAGACTTAAGAGAAATGTATTTTATTGTAGTTGTTGGTGAAAATTCATTTGTCTAGGGAAATGATCCAAAGTCTTTTTCTGGAAAGGGCTAAATTACCCATATTTTAGAGTTTTTGAAGTGGTTAGATTTTTGTTGCAAGTACTCATTTCTGCTGCTGGAGACTAAATCAACCACAGATGCAATGAATGGATGAGTCTGTGTTCTAATAGACATCATTTACAAGACCGAGTGTGGAGAAAACTTGGTAAACAGAGCACAGATTGCTTACTCCCACTCTGACGTTTGTCACAAACCTATTTGACTTGTCAGAGCTGCTTTTGAATCATACTCTATAACTTTATACACAGTGTAAGATCTCTAAACGAATAGGCTTCTGCCTATGGCAGAGTGTGGGCTATTGTTATTTAATTTTAACCCTGCATGTCACACAGATCACACATCATAGTTTCAAACCCTAGACAGAATACATCAAGTATTTGAAATGTCAATCGCTTTAAAATAAATTTTGATGAAAATGTACTTTTCTTTCTTTTAAAAAATAAACATGTATCGTGTGTGTGTGTGTGTGTGTGTGTGTGTGTGTGTGTGTGTGTGTGTGTGTGTGTGTTTGTGTGTTTGTGTGTTTCCGGGGGTGGTGGGTGGGGTTCCTGTGCCCGTGTGCAGTGTCCCATACCTTTGTATAACGAAGACAGAAGAGAGCCTGACCAGGCTAGGCTTGCTAAGACAGTCCTAGAATGCAGACTCTTCTCTTCCTCAGCTGCAGGAAGTACCGTTGATACCACCCATTTCTCCAGACCTAAATCTCTTCTCAAATTTACCAAAATGGCAAAGTTCTTCACTCTGTATGAGTTTCCTCTCACTAATATAATTTTCTTTAACCTCTCCTTTGGTGGAAATTGATGGCATTTTGTTGTTTCTGCTTTTGTTTGTATGAAGCTACTTTTTCTGATTATTTTTTCATTCATTTCTGAGTTAAATTTTTTTCAGTAGGATTAGAATTCTGGGTTGGCATCATCACGAGGAAAACATCAGCTTCTGTATTGCAAACATTTCAGTGAAAATTAGGGGTGAATTTTATCGTTGTTCTTTCATATGTAATTTGTGCTTTCCCTTGCTGACTTTCATTTTTTCTTCTTTATCATTTTAATCTATATGGTTGTGATTCTCTGTCTCTGTCTCTGTCTCTGTCTCTGTCTCTGTCTCTGTCTCTGTCTCTGTCTCTCTCTCTCTCTCTCTCTCTGTCTCTCTGTCTCTCTCTCTCTCTCTCTCTCTCTGTGTGTGTGTGTGTGTGTGTGTGTGTGTGTGTGTGTGTGTGTGTGTTTTAATAGCCTTTTGAATGATCAGTACTTAGCTTTTGACATTTTGTCCTAAATTTCTTTCCCTCCCTTCCTCGCTTCCCCTACTCTCTCTGCTTTCATATATTCCATACTTGATAGTTTTCCATAGGTATCCGAGGCTATGCCTGTTCTCCCACAATCTTTGTTCCCTCTGAATTTCATTTTTGAAGATTTTGACACTTCATCTTCAAGTTAGCTTTTTTGTTTTTTCTGATTTGCTATTTTTAGCAATATAACTTGCACTTATGATGCTTTACATTTAACCTTAATAAATATCATTTAGTTCTATACTTTTATCTTCTTTCTGTTTCTTCGTTCTGTTTATGTTTTGATCTAAATATTTGGATACATTTATACTATTTTTAAATGAAACTTTATTAAATAACTTTAGCTATGTCTGTTCCCAATGGCTCTGTTTTCCTGGCTGTCATATTTTCCTACTCCTGCAATGCCTGACACTCTTTATTGGTTGGTAAACAGGGTGGTTACCTTGCTGAAAGCCTGGTTGCATTTTCCTCTATTATCATGATTTATCTGATGTTTGGCCACAGTGATGATACTAAATTGAGTCACCTCTTGAACTATGTCCTTTAGGTTTGGCTGTAGGAGACTTGAAGTGACCTTGGCTACCACCTACTTCCACAATGCTGCCGTCCTCATTGCATGCCTTATAGCTCACTAAGGGTCTTATATCTGCCTGGCCAGGCTTCCCAGATTCTATCCTTTGAGTTAGCTCTGCAAACACTCAGGATTGCAATTTGCTGCTGTGATTTGTTGTTGTTGTTGTCTTTATATAGTTTTGCAGAGTTCTATCTGAATGCAAAGCCAAACACCCCAGTCCTGGGGGGAAATCCTGGGATTATATGTAGATTCCCCAGTTATCTATGTAAGGAGCTTCTTAATATCATAAAACTCTATTATACAACTTTAAGACACCCTAGTCTCCCTAAAACTCAAGTTCAAATCTGATCAAATCAGTCAATTCAGTAACATGCCAAGTACTGTTTGGTTTTTACCAATACCTGTAGTTAGAATATTTCCCTGAAGAGGAATCCTTATCTCATGGACCATGATGCTCTACTCCTTTATTATTGCTCTTACTTATTTTTCTAAATACATTTCTTGTAATGAGAATATTTCACATGAGGTCTTTTGTAACACAGATTTCTAAAAGACCCAAAGACTGATATTGGGGTTCTAACTTCAAGCTGAATATCAGAAAAGCAAAGCAGCCAGCCACTACCTTCTTAACTCTCTTTCAGGCTGAATGGGCTGGTCCTGTCTCCATGAATTCTCACCAAGTCTCAAACTGTAACCTTTCTTCAGTGTGGCTAGAGAATGAATGTCTCTACTGAGACTTTGCTTCTGTCTTATATACTTCCCTAATGTTGGGATTAAAGGTGTGAGCTATAATTCTCTTTTAGACTGATTCTCTCGTGCATAGATCTGGGTGGCTTTGGACTCACAGAGATCCTCTACCTCTTAATCCTGAGACCTAGTATTAAAGGTATGCACCATTATCTCCTAGCTTCTGGCTGCTGGGATTAAAGGTGTGTGCCTGGATTCTATGGCTGTGACTGGCTTTGCTTTCTGAATCCTCAGGCAACCTTTAATAGATCATGAACAATACATCACCACAGTCGTCTGTCCTTCAGAAGCTGAAGTGCCTGGTAAAATGTCCGCCATGTGTGTCTACACTAGAGGAGATCTCTAGCACTCACTCACCTTGCACGTCTGAAATTCTATACATGGCAGTTGTCCATTCCTTCCAACCCCTAGTCCTTAGCAAGCATCATGCTGCTTTCTGTTACATGATTTGCCTATTGTGAGTACCTCATATGAGGAGGGCCTTCTGGTTTATTTCACTTGTAATTAAATGTGTTAAGGTTCATTAATATTTTCCCACATGACACAATTTTCCTTCCTTTGAAGTCTGAGCACATTTCATTATAGGCATTTGCCATTGACTCTATAACCATTCATCTTTTGATGGATGTTTAGATGAATTCCATGTCTTGTGATTGGTGGTCCTATGAGCATGGGGAATGCAGGCAACCAGCTGAGATGCCAATTTCAGTCCCTTTATGTATGGACCTAGAGTATGATTTGGGAACCATAGGATAACTCTGTTTTCACACTGAAAAAAAAGCTCTTCTTAAGTTCACTGGTGTTTTGTTTTGCTATTTTTCATAACACCTAGAAAATTCTATGCTACAAATACATTAATTTAACTTATTCAGATCCATGATGCTATAGTTGCTTTACACTGTGAAAAAAAAAAACACCATTATCAAAAGCAACTTAAGGAAGAAAGGGTTTCTTTCAGCTTATGGTTTCGGAGGGCTTGCCATCGAAGCAAGAGAAGGCAAGGCAGGTCCAGAAGAAGGAAGATCACACACAGAGAAAGCAGGAAGTGGAGCATGGCTAAAAACCTCAAAACATACTTCAAATATTTATTGGCCATTTCTCCCTTTGAAATTTTTGAACTTATCTATCCACTTTTTGACTAGATTTTTTAAATTAATTACTTTTTGATGTTTACATTTTGGAATTCTTAGATTCCAGATACAATCCATTTTCAGGATTATAGCTGGTGAGTTTTTTCTCTTGCTATTAAGGCTGTCTGAAGACTCTACTGACTGTTTTCTTTTTTCCTCTTTGAGAGAAGAGGAACCTTCACATTCTACTGTGGTGGGAACACAGCTGTAAAGCTGGATAACAGTGGTGTTATGCAGAGGACTCAATGGAGTTGTTTTCCTAGGACTTTAAATAGTTTTGGATTGTTTATCAGGTTATCCTGAATAAGAGATAGATGCAGTGTAAAATAACCCATTGTATCTAAAATAGAATGACATCCCATTTGATCAATGGCTTGATTGTCGACCCATCTTACATTTTGACTTTGACATTAGCAGTGTATTTGGTTGTTTTGATTCTCTGTGATCCCTTGAGTTTCTACTAGTAACAAAATTTTAAACTTAACCTCTGAATAGTGTAAGATTCTAGTTCTATCCAATGTCATCCATTTGATATTGGCATGACATTCTCTCAATGACTTCAGGATCCTTAAACTTCTCAAATATTGTTAACCAAATGGCTATTCTGTAGAAAAAAATATCCCCATAAAATCTTGCAGTGGAATGTTACTGAGTGTCTAAAAGTTAATGTGTGGGGCCAAACATGTAAAATTGATATCTGGGGAAGCATCAAAATCTACTTAGAAGGCATTAAGTTATTTACAAAATGTTTTATTAACATCTCTCCAACATGATG